>NW_027513009.1:0-297118 GCF_048772815.1 Callospermophilus lateralis
ATTTTAAGTCTATTTATGTGGTGAATAACATTTATTGATTTCCGTATATTGAACCATCCTTGCATCCCAGGGATTAATCCTACTTGATCATGGTGCACAATTTTTTTGATGTGCCTTTTTGTCCGATTCGCCAGAATTTTATTGAGGATTTTTGCATGTAGTTTTATCAGAGATATTGGTCTGTAGTTTTCTTTCTTTGAGGTGTCATTGTCTGGTTTCGGAATCAGGGTGATGTTGGCCTCATAGAATGAATTTGGCAAAGCTCCCTCTTTTTCCACTTCCTGAAATAAATTGAAAAGTATTGGTATTAATTCTTCTTTAAAGGTTTTGTAAAACTCCGCTGTATACCCATCTGGTCCTGGGCTTTTCTTGGTTGGTAGTCTTTTGATTGCTTCTTCAATCTGATCCATTGATATTGGTCTGTTCAAATTGTGTGTATCCTCCAGACTCAGTCTGGGCAAATCATAGGATTTAAAAAATTTATCGATGTCTTCACTCTCTTCTATTTTATTGGAATATAGGTTTTCAAAATAATTTTAAAAATGTGGCATTTATACACCATGGAGTATTACGCAGCACTAAAAAATGACAAAATCATGGGATTTGCAGGGAAATGGATGATATTAGAGTAGATTATGCTTAGTGAAGCTAGACAATCCCTAAAAAAACAAATTCCAAATGTCTTCTTTGATATAATGAGAGCAACTAAGAACAGAGCAGGAAGGAATAGCAGGAAGAAAAGGTCAACATTAATAAAGAGACATGTGGTGGGAGGAAAAGGGAGAGAAAAGGGAAATTGCATGGAAATGGAGGGAGACCCTCAATGTTTTACAAAATTATATATAAGAAGTTGTGAGTGGAAGGGGAAAATAAACAAGTAGGAAAATGAATTACAGAAGATGGGGTAGAGAGAGAATATGGGAGGGGAGGGGAGGGGAGGGGGGATAGTAGAGGCTAGGAAAGGTAGCAGAATACAACAGATACTAATAGGGCATTATGTAAAAATGTGGATGTGTAACCGATGTGATTCTGCAATCTGTATTTGGAGTAAAAATGTGAGTTCATAATCCACTTCAATCTAATATATGTAATACAAGATGTCAAGAGTTTTGTAATATTTTGAACAACCAATAAAAAAAAAACATGGAGAACTATTTCAACAAAAAATTGACTAGATTTATAACTCCTACCCTGTATAATGCAAAAGGCAAGTCCAACTATACACTATGCCTTGTCTGAACTGCTTGTATTTCTATTCTTTTTGGGTTATTTTTCTCCATCATATTAGAATTATTAGTCAGAGTCTAGTACGGTATGGGTTAGTTTCAGGGATTCAGTATTTTGAATGGAAAATAGGAAAATAAATCCAATGTGTATGTAAATATGTGCTACACAAAAATCTTCCCACTCTCATCCAGAATAATGCCTTGACATTACCTTCGCCCCAAGTAAAACACAATTAGAGGAGAAGAGTTAGAAAAACTGTGAATACATATCTGGAATGAAATATGCTCAAGAGTTCACAACCTTGAAGGTGGTAGAGGAGTTTCCAAAAGTTAGGAACAGGTAAATATTCGACAAAATTGGAGCTCTGCTGGACTAAAGACTTCTTGAGAAACTGCCTCTGAGTTTGGGCACTTGAAATATTTGTTGTTGTCAGGAGCTTTAGCTTCCTTTGTAGAGAGACCATCAAAGCTGGGTATGTATCTAAGTGACCTGGAGGACATGGTTTCTTATTTTCTAATGAACATGAGGCAGCAGTGCTGAATTCTCTCTTTGTAGGTAAACTGTGGGGACTGGGGGCTAACTCTTTCCGTGTGGACTCTAAAGCCATTCGGTCATCCTCCACTTGTCGTGGTGTTTCTTGCTGCTGCAATGCGAGCTTGGTATTTGCTTCACACAATACAAGGAATTCAACTGGGACACAGTGCTAAAGGGAGTTCTGTCACGTGCGGTGTTTCAGGGTCTGCAGGATAATGTACCACCCAGGCTTCAATCCCACATAGCTTGCATCCTTGACCATAGCAATTTGATTCTGAACATTGCCCTGAAAACTCTGCATATTAAAAGATGCCTTTACATAGAAGGGTATGCTGGCTGCACCATGTCAGTTACAAGCCATTTGGAAGCCAATGGCAGATCCACATGGCCCCACCACAGATATTTTCTCACACACCTGCACACAACTTCTCTAGGCCCACTTCTCATCAGGCCCAAACTTACTGGCATCTCTGTTCTTACACCATTTTCATGGTCATGGGAATTTCAAAAATTTCATGGTATTTATCTAGCCATTTTTCAAGATTGATGTTGGAGGCATTGTGGTTTAAATTCATTCAGGAATCATTCAATGGTGAGGAAGCTCATTTGAATGAAAGCTCTGGTGAAATCTCTGAGGCAAGGCTTCCCAAAGAGTGGCCAAAAGGTCACATGAACCCAGGCCTATTGCTCTCTACAATGTGAGGTCCATGTGTGTTTTGACTCTCATCTATGGCTGCCATGTCTTTCAGAATAAAACCATGTGATATCCTGGCTGAGATTCCCAGTGCTCTGTGGAAAGCAAACCTGGGCCTAGATCTCGGTTTCCAAGGGCGAATCTCATGTGTGGCCAACTAAAATCCCAACACATTTCATGATAATACTTCTCTAAGGTCAGTTCCAGAACCCAGTCTCTAAGGGGAATCACACCAGATTTCAGCCCAGGTGTACCCAGTCATATCTTCCAACTACCACACAAATGATGACAATTAAAATCAAAACACTCCCACATGGCCCTCATCTTCTTCCATATATTCACTCTCATTCTAAGCTCTGTCTGGAGGTTTCCATGAGCGGCGAAGTCCAAGAGAGTGTCCAAAATAAGCTCCCTTGCCCCTCATTGCCTAAAGTCATGGTGGCCTGGACACCCTTCCTGTGAACCAGGTGTGATCAAATAGGCCTGCCCTTAATACGCCTAGGCTTCTCCAATTTGAGGCCTACTGACTGTCAGGTATAGATATTTTTATGTGAACTGGAGTCATGAGAAAACCCAAGAACCTATGTGCTAGACTCTCCAGGGCTTTGAAGAACTCATTTGACACAAAAAATCCCTATTCTCACTTGATGGAGGTCAGGACCCTTACAGAGGAAGGTGAGAGACTTCATGCACAGGGACTGCTCTTTTGGCCATTTTGGTTATGGATTCACACACGGAATGATCCATCAGGTGATGAGAATGTAAGCCACAGCCTCACACAGATCAAAGAGGCTGATTCAGACACATCTCTTTCCAAAGCAATTTAGCAAATACCCACTGGTGATGCCCATTCATTTCCATTTGAAAACTGTGTGCTTCAGGCTTCACAAAGGTGTGCCCTGAGACAAAGAGCTTCCTGACATTCTGGGCAAATAACAATAGGTAAGCAAATGGGCCAAAGTAGAGTTTCTCTACTTTACAAGACACACTGATGTCTGATTTTTTCTAAAATGCTCCAATTCCCATATATTAAATTATGTAGAGACATTAATGAACAAGAGCAAGTCATGGCAGCTGCAGTAAAACAGGCTTTAGAACAAGGGCAAGTCGTGGCAGCTGCAGTAAAATAGGCTTTTGATGCCAGGACAAGAACATGCTACAATTGTGAACAAAGAGGACATTTTAAAAGGAATTGCCCCATAAGAGGAGGGTTTAACAAAACTAGGTATCAAAGGAGTAGAATACGGGGTATTTGCCCAGGATGCCATAGAGGGAGACATTGGACTAATGAATGCCATTCTCAAACCACCATAGAGGGTAGTATATTATCAAAAAACAAACAAGGACCAGGTGTTTATCCATGATATCATGGAGAAAGGCATCAGGTTACGTTGCCAGAAAATGGACAGGGGGACCCAATGCTCTGGGGCCCCAAACCACAAATATACGGAGCACTGGAGGAACCCAGCAACCCCATCAGGGTAGTGCCAAAGACACATTGTCCATCAGAGCCCTCAACAGACAAACCAGTGGGAGTGCAGGGTTGGACATCTGCACCTCTGTCAGAGCAGTAGTAACTCCAGAGATGGGAGTTCAAATCATTCTCTCAGGGGTAAAAAACCTCTTCCCCAAGGAGCAGTAGGCTTATTATTGGGACGCAGCTCTTCTACTCTAAAAGGACTTATGATAAGTCCTGGGGTAATTGACCCTAATTATGAAGGTGAAATAAAAATTATAGCCAGTTCTCCAAAGGGTATATCAGTAATTTTACCAAGAGACAGAATAGCACAGTTACTAATAATACCACGCTTACATGATAAATTTTCCAGTCATGTTGTAGAAAGAGGTTCCAAGGGATTAGGCTGCACAGATGTAGATTTGGCTATGTTTTCTCTAAAGTTAGATTCTTTCCCCATACTAAAACTAAATATTCAAGGACATGAATTAAATGGGCTACTGGATACAGATGCAGAACTTAGCATCATCTCTCGTCCAGAATGGCTAAAATATTGGCCATTACAACCATCCACTCAAACACTTCAAGGCCTAGAATTGGCGACTAATCCCCATCAAAGAGCAATGGTATTAGATTGGAAGGATCCTGAAGGATGTGAAGGAACTATATAGCCATATGTATGGATCATCTTCCCGTAAATTTATGGGGATGAGATGTCCTAGATGAATTAGGTTTGAAATTAACAAAAAAACATCAATTAAAATATACCCACAATTATGGTTAGACAAGGTTTTAGGATAGGAAAAAGATTAGAAAAACAATATCAAGGTATAGCAGCTCCAATACTAATAGATCAAGGAACAGACAGAAATGGGTTGGATTTTAAGAAAGGGACACTAAGACAATAAAAATTACTTGGAAATAAGAAAGACCAGTATGGGTTCCTCAGTGGACCCTGACTAAAGAAAAGGTACCAGCAGCCCATGATCTGGTCAAACAACAATTAGCAGAAGACATATAAAACCATCTGTATCTCCCCATAATACTCCCAGTTTTGTCATCAAAAAGTAATCTGGTAAATGGAGATTATTGCAAGATTTAAGAGGCATTAATAATGAGATGGTTATTATGGGACATGCTCAATCAGGGATTCCACAATTATCTGCTTTGCCAAAACTTGGTATGATTTATGTATAGATATTAAAGATTTTTTTTTCATTTCCAATTCAACCTTAGGATAGTCCATGTTTTGCATTTACGAACCCTGCACTGAATCATGAAGGTCCTGATCAGAGATACAAATGGAAAGTACTCCCTCAAAGGATGGCTAATAGCCCAACTATGTGTCAAATTTATGTTAACAAAGTAATCCAGCCACTTAGAAATCAAAATCCTGAACTACAAATATTTCACTATATGGATGATATATTATTAGCACACAAAGCTAAAAACACATTGCTAGAATGTTATGCCACACTTAAAAACATATTAAAAAATATAAACTAGAGATAACAATAGATAAAGTAGAATTAAATTTTCCAATTAATTATTTAGGAGTTCTATTATCCTCAACCATGATCTGTCCACCAAAAATTCAAGTACGAATAGATCAACTCAAATCACTTAATGACTTTCAAATGTTATTAGGAGACATAAATTGGATAAGGGCTTATCTAGGTATATGCACAATAGAGTTGGAACCTTTTTTGATATCCTAAAAGGTCCATCAGATCCAAATTCACCCCGCATGTTAACGCCTGAAACAAGAAAGGCATTAAAAATTATTGAAATACATATGGAAAATATGCATTTGGATAGAATTGATTTAAGTTTGTCTTTATTATTTATTGTACTACCAACAAAAAATATTACTACAGGAGTATTTTGGCAAGAAGGTCCATTATTATGGATGCATTTATCTTATTCCCCTAACAATATTCTTACTCGGTATACTGAGGCTGTAGGACAATTAATACTGAAAAGAACAAAAGCAGCAAAGGAAGTGTTTGGAATTTCTCCTAATAAAATAATTACTCCATATACTCTGAATCAAATTGATGAGTTAGCTAATGAGTTAAATACTTGGGCAATAATCATGTGCAAATCTAATATTTCATTTGATAATCACTTACCATCTAATCCTTTATTGTCTTTTTGATCATTTCATCCTGTAATTTTTCCAAAAATGACAAGAAAAACACCTATCATGAATGCTCCAAATATATTCACTGATGGGTCAAATAATGGTACAGCAGCAATAGTTACACCTGATCAAACTTTTACATTTTTAGTACCCAAACAATCATATCAAAAGGTAGAGCTTAATGCAGTATTACAAGCTTTTGTGATGTTTAAAGATTCTGTAATTAATTTATTTTCCGATAGTCAGAATATAGTTAATGCTATAGTATCCCTTGAAGATGCTGGTAGGATTTCCTCTTCCTCTACTCTTTTCTCTTTGCTTTCCACTATACAAAGTCTAATCTTGGACAGAAAAGATCTGTTCTTTATAGGAAATATCAGAACACATACAGGATTGCCTGGAGCCCTTAGTTTGGACAACGATTTAGCAGATAAAACTACACATGACATACCTATTTTCTCTATAGTAGAAGAAGCTACAAATTTTCATAAAAAGTTCCATGTCAATCCTAATAGTTTACAAAAGTGCTTTAAAATAACTAAGGAAAAATCTAGACAAATAATAAAACAATGTCAAAATTGTGTGACCTTTTTACCACACGTTAATCTTCGAGTCAATCCTAGAGGATTGATACCTAACCATATTTGGCAGATGAACGTCACAAACTTGCCAGAATTTGGAAAATTAAAATATTTGCATGTTACAGTTGATACTTCTTCTGGATTTTTGATGGGCTCCCTTCTTGTCGGAGAAAAAATCTAAAGATGTTATAGCTCATTGCTTACAAAATTTTGCCACTGTGGGTGTTCCAAAACAGTTAAAAACAGATAATGCCCCTGGTTATACTTCTACCTCTTTTAAACAATTTTGCTCATCATTTGGAATCACTCATATAACAGGAGTCCCATACAATCAGCAGGGACAAGGTATAGTTGAAAGAGCACATCAAACTATTAAAACGTACTTACTAAAGCAAAAAGAAGGAATTGGGAAGGGGTATATATTCCCCAAAGATAAACTTAAAATAACCCTTTTTACTCTAAACTTTTTAAATTTGGATTCAACAGGGCTTAGTGCTGCAGAAAGGCATATATGTCCAAAAAATGTACATAAGCCCAAGGTACTTTGGAAGGATATTCTAACAGGACAATGGAAAGGTCCTGACCCAGTAATTGTCTGGAGTCGGGGGCCTGTTTGTGTGTTTTCACAGGGAGAACAGGAGCCGATTTGGATTCCAGAGAGATTAACTAAAGAGATTTCTACAGACCCAAAAGAAGATGATTTGGCTCAAATCAATTACAGCTGATATCCAGAACTCCAGTTTGGCTATTCTTACATCTGTGACAGAACCAGGATGTTTTTTTCAATATCTATTTTATTATTGCCCTTTCCCATATCATGAAGTTCTTTTTTGTTTTTTGAGCTCATACAGACCTAGGTTAATGTTTTGCTGATCAGTTTTATTTTTGGACTATAGAGTTTTTAGACTTTGCAATGGAGATTTCACATGTAAAAAGTTATAAAGCCTTTACTATTATGTTATGTGTTGTATGTATTATATTATGTGTGCACACTTGTGTTTTGTGTTATATGTTTGAATGTACATAACCATATATCATATGTGATGAGCGCTCATGAAAAAATGGATCCAAATATATTTTTTTTATTCACGTGATGTAAATATTTTAATTTAAATTGGGTAAACACCCGTTGAGGATTGTTTTAAAATGTGAACAAAAAGGGAGGTTAACAGATCTGTTTGCTTTCTTTCACCTTTCCTTTTCATTATATTTAATAAATCTCTTCAAGACAATGTAAATTGTTAAGAAAATTGTTTTCTTTTAGTGCCTTCTGGAATGTTACATAATTTTTTCTTTAGGCATTGTTGCCAGAATTCCTATCTTCATCCGAGTGCCTGTGAAGACAAAGATAAAACCAATCTACAGCTTCTGCAAAAGCCATCACTGAACCGCTTGCAGAACTTGCCTGGACTATGTATCACTTGCATGCATTGTGAACTCACCTGCATGCATTGTGATCAATATGTTGGTGCATCGACTTGTGGTAGTGTTGGGGTATTTTTGCTGATGATGTCATCGGTGGTACAATTTTTCCAAAGGGAGCCCTCAATTGGCTTGGTGTATCTTCCTCCCTTCTGCTTGTCATGGTTGTTCAGCTAAAATTTGGGGTCCAACAGAGATGAGACAAAGAACCTTACCCCCCCACTGGTACAAAGTCCTCTCCATAGGTGTGGCTGTATACTGGACCTGTAGTTAGTGACGGGTAAGATCCAGTTGCAATGGTACCAACCTAAGACTGGAGGCTGACACCTTGAGGTCAGCTCATTCGATAATGGGTAAGGACCATATGTACTATTGGACAACCTAAGGCAGGCATGGTCCCTAAGCCACATGCTTGTTGTTTAAACAGAGAGGGGGAGATGTTGAGAGCTACAGCCCGAGGGGCCAAAGAAAACTTTCAGACTGCCAGCTGATGGTTTGCTCACAGCGGCCCCAGCAACATCTAGCTGATTGGCTACTCTGCGGTGATGCCCATTGGGCTGTTTCCCCACCCTTTCAAACTACCAAGCTGCTCATTGGGGGACTTTTTTGGCTCTGCCCAAATGACCCAGCCAATCGAACTCAAGAGCAGGAGGAGTGGAGAGGTTGAGAGCTTGTGGGAAGCTGGTGGTGGCAGTTGTGCTCTGAGGGTATTTCCCGAGGAGCTATTTTTTTGGCGTGTGTAGTTCTAAAAATAAAGTTAGTTTATTTGACAAGTGGCTCCTGAATTGTGCCCAGCCAGACTGTGGCAATCATAAATTGATGGAGAAAAACAAGCAAAACAGAATAGAAATACAAGCAGTTCGGAGGAGGCATGGTGTATAGCTGGATTTACCTTTTGTATGATAAAGGGTAGGTGTTATTAATCTAGTCAATATTAAATTGAAATAATTCTCCGTGTGTTTTAAAGTTAACAAATATGTGAATACCTGTCTCCCTGTATCTGTAGCCTATTCAGCACATGTATTTTTGTATGCACATATAGAATCCTACCTGGTATCACATGTACATTTTTGTGAGGTGGCTGACTTGGCAGATACGAATTGTGAAAAGAGATCACTACTCCTAAACGTTTTTGGAATTGAAAATTAGAACTATGCGTGAGCTTCCTAGTTGAACAAGATAATACATAAATCCATGTTCAGTAAAATGAATATTTTTGGATCTGTGGATGATATTAATATTTCATGATGAATTTCGATTGGCATATATATTGCTACCATTTAATGTCTGTGCATTTGCGTGTGTGTGTGTGTGTGTGTGTGTGTGTGTGTATATATATATATATATATATATATATATATATATATATATACTCTCCAGATTTTTCAGCATATAAAATATATGTGTCTTATTATACAATCCCTAAATGCATTCATATTCATGCATGTGGATTTATAATCAAATGTTCACAAAATTATTCTCAGAAATATTCATCCACCTCAAATATATATTGTTTCCTAGTGCTGAAATCTAAATTCAGTGAATGGTGCATAGAAGTCATAATTTTTCTACAGTAACTGACCCACTTTAACATCAATGCAAGGAGATTACTATGGTACATGATGTGTATTTTGACGTTCATTTTTATTGAACACTGTTACATGACTATTTCTTCAGTTTATGCACATCATAGGATATATATTTCATTCACAAGTTTGCAAATTTATAGGCATTTGTTTCACTTTCTATCACTTCCTGCTTCAGTACACATGTATTCCTACATGTTTTTGACTGTTTTTTTCATGAGACTTCTTTTTATTTTAGGTTTCAATAATCACTTTTGAAGCAAAACTCACACACTCTTCATGACAAACCATAACCCTAATATTACCATTAGATGTATAAATGGTTGTAATAAATGTATGTATATAAATATAAGAAATCCTGTATATTTTCATATATCAATTCAATCCATTATTTAATGTTGGAACCAGTTATATTATTTATTCACAGTATGGTCTATTCATTCATTTTATCTATTTTCGAAGACACAGGGTATACCTATTTGTACACCCAATACTAATTTATACAACTTCAAAATATTGCCCACAGAATTAGTGGAAGAAATACTCATGTCACCTGAACTACATATACACTTTATCACACTAATATTCTGGACACAAAATGCAAAGTTCACACTTATGATTGTACCAAAGCCTAAATGGAAAGTGAGCATGGATTACTAAAAACAACCAAGTCCAGATTGCCTAATGCTCTCAAATGTCAATCGTATTGGTGCTAAATATTTGTTTCTCCCTAAGATTGTGTATTCAACCTCTACCCTGTTGAAAATGTCTAATCCTATCACTCAATTTATACATTGCCTGATTTCTTAATGTCTCTATTCATATCTGCTTCCCTATATATTTTCCCCAGTTCATCATTGTGATTGACTCTTCACATGTGCTGACATTTACGTTCATTCTCTACCGGAAACCCTATTGTTAAAGAACTTTTGGTCCAAATCCTATACTCACTCTTCTTCCTAAACCTACTGATTATCTTTCTAATCCTACCGACTACCCTTTTTGAGTGGATGGTTTCTTCTACATTTAATCATCCAATTTACAAGGTCCTATGCCATTGTTTATCAATTTATCTGAGACATTTGTGCAGAAGGTATTTCAAAGCTAAGTATCCCAATCAAGGGCCCAATGCTCTTCTGGGCTTCAAATCTTACCCAGACTTCTGTATTTATACTTATATTTCACCTATATATTCTTGTAAATATCACAGGTTCCCAATACCATTATTCATCACACAGAATGATTCCTAACCCAAATTTAACCTGTTATTACCCTAACCATACACTGTTCCCTCAATCTAACTTTACAGAAAAGCAGGGACAGAGTTGGTCTTACAATACAGTAGTGTAGGGGATATTCCACCTGCTGAGAACCTCAAAGGTCCATGCAGAAATGATCCCTGGAGAAGTTGTAAGCAGCTATGAAGGACCTGAGGGAGGAAAAGACAACTTCCATGGTAAACAACCTGGTCAGGATGAAAGGATGTGTCTGAATCAGCCTCTTTCATCTTAATGTAGAGAAGATGGACCAAACCAGGCTTGTGTGGAGAGCTGTTCCCGGGTGCCTATGGTGAAATACCATTCTAACTTGTGAAAATGTCACAGGAAGTAGGGGTACCCTGCACCTCTTGGGACCCTTGGAAGCAACTGTTAGGACAAAGTGGTTGCCAAGGCAGTGACTTCATTAACTTCCTGAAGGAAGTTACCTCACATGACTTCCTTGGTGATGGAACTCTCTAAATTTGGGATTCAGGAAGTCAGGCAACCACAGCCAGTCCCAGTCCAAGTCCCAGTGGTCTCACTTGTTTGGGTTAACCAAGGACAGAGTCAGTCTTTCTTGGTACCTAGTGATGTGAGGATGGCCAAATGCCAGGAAAGCTAAGAAGAGGGGCCTTTCCTGAGAAAGAAGGTAGTGGCTCACCACTGGCTTCTGACAACTTCACAGATTTGGCCAAGGAGACCAGAACAGAGGCAGCACAGTCCACTTCGGGGAAATAGAGTATGGCCCACCCGTCAGAGGACACTCGGGATAGTCACAGACCTACTTTGGGGAAGGAGGTGCCTTTTTGAGTGTGGGTGTGAGTTTGTGGTTTTCTCTCATGTTCTGAGAATAGGTAGCAAAGGCAATTTGTTTGGTTTGGAGAAGACTGTTTCTAGTATGTTCTCTGACAAGGTGAGTGTTTCTATTACTGTGTATCCCACTCTGTCCGTGGTTGTAGTATTAGAAAAAGAATGCATCAATGGGTGTGTTCTGTCTAGTAGAAAGCTTCCCTGCATTCATACTGCCAATTTATGAATGGACTGCGGCTAGCCTTATCAATGGGCAAAACCTACTATCTTCCTAAATTCCTGTTTTCTTCCTGAATTCTGGACACTCTCCAGAATAGGCTCATGGTTTTGTGTCCAAGATATGTACCACCTCCAAGCTCTGTCACATGGCCATGTACTGGATAGCTGAAGGGAATGGTGAGCATCTCAGAAAACTCAGATATCCGGGTGACCAGGAAAGTCTCAGTGGGGAAACCCTGCTTTGGGACTTTTGCTTACCTATTTTTCTGTTGCCCTGAATGCAAGGAAAGTCTTTGGCTCAGGCCACCCCTTTGTGAAGCCTGAAGAAAACAGTATTCAAATGGAAATGAATGGGGATCACCTGTGGCTCTTTGCTTAATTGGAAAGAGATGTGTCTGAATAAGCCTCTTGGCCCTGTGTGAAGCTGAGGCTTAGATTTTCAGCACCTGATGGATCTAAAGAAAGATCCCATGTTTGCATCCATAACCAAAATTCAAAAAATCAGTCATTGTGGATGAAGTCTCTCACCTTCCTCTGTTAGGTTCCTGACCTCCATCAAGTGTGAATATGGACCCTTGGGTCAAATGAGTTCTTCAAAGCCCTGCAGATGTGCTAGTGTTCTCTCATGAATACAAACCACATAAAGAATCTATACCTGACAGTCAGTAGGCCTCAAATAGTAGAAGCAGAGCAGTAATAATGGCAGGCCTATTTGATCACTCCTGGTTCACAGGAAGGGTGTCCAGGCCACACTGATTTTAGGCAAATGAGGGGCAAGGGAGCTTATATTGGACACTGTCCTGAGCTGCATCACTCATGGAAACCTCTAGCCAGAAGTTATGATCAGTGTCTATATGGAAGAAAATGAGGGCCATGTGGGAATGTTTTGGCTATAATTGTGGTCATTTTTGTTGCAGTTGGAAGAGATGAGTGGGTCCGCCAGGGCTGGAACTCTTGGGTAATTCCCCTTATAGACTGAGTTCTGGAACTGACCTCAGAGAAGTATTGCCATGAATTGTGTTGGGATTTTAGGAGGCCACGCATGAGATTCACCCTTGGATTCGGAAATCTAGTCCCAGGTTGGTTTTCCACAGAGCACTGGGAATCTCAGGCAGGATATCACTTGATTTTATTATGAAAAACTTGGCAGCCATAGTGGAGAGCCAAAACACAAATGGACCTCACATTGTAGAGTTCAATGTGCCTGGCTTCATGTGACCTTTTGGCCACTCTTTGGGAAGACTTGCCTGTGAGCGTTCTCCAGAGATTTTATTGAAATGAGCTTCCTCACCATTTAATTGTTCCTGAATGAATTGAAACCCACAGTGCCTCCAACTTCATCCTTGAAAAATGGCTATCTCATGCAACAGCAAAAGGTTTATTGGGGGTCCAGCATGTGGGGGATCAGAGCTAACTTGAATAGAGCAGAGTGCCCTGAGAAGAGCTTAAGCAGAGCTTATATACTTTCCTTGGGGAGGGCAGGGAGCGAAGTTTTTTGATGGGTAAGGGCGAGTGGGCGGTTTGCGTTCAACCGGGTGAAGGAGTACATTCTGCAGTTTAGCAGTTGGGGACATGACATTCTGGAAACAAGATTAGCAAACAGTTCTCAAGATTTCAAGAGTGTTTTGTTAAGCATACAGAAAAAAAGTGACAAGTACCTATTTTATTAACCTTTCATTCCTCACTTCTTCTTCTATCTACTTTTAATCATAAAAGTGATCATTGGGGGGTGTCACATTCAATGTCTTCTAGTGGAGTATTACCATAAGTTTAACTTGTCCAATTTGAGCTTGGAGAAAAGAAATTACACTGTTGAGCAAAGAGGGTTTTATAGTTAGCAATATTATGGAGATTATTTTGGACAGGCCAGGGTTGTTAAAAAGTAGTCAAACAGGGGGACTATGTGAACCAAGACTCAAACCACCCTTTTTTGTCCTCTCACTCTCTCATTGACGCTCTTCAGGGTGTCTTTTTAATTTAATCATAATTTTTTTACAACTCCATTATGCTCGGAATAAACACAACATTCTTCCCAGGAAGTGACAAGTACCTATTTTATTAACCTTTCACTACCGACTAACCCTTTTTGACTGGATGTTCCCTTCGACATTCAATCATCCAAGGTACAAGGTCCAATGCCATTGTATATTGATTAATCTGACACAACTGTGCAGAACCTAATTCAAAGCTAAGTATCCCAATCAAGGGCCCAATGCTCTTCTGGGCTTCAAATCTTACGTAGATTTCTGTTTTCATACATATATTTCACCTATATATTCTCATACATATCGCAGGTTCCCAATACCATTATTCATCCAGCAGAATGATTCCTACCCCAAATCAAACATGTTATTAACCCTAACCATACACTGTTCCCTCAATCTAACATTGCAGAACAGCAGGGACAGAGTTGGTCTTACAATACAGAAATGTAGTGGATCTTCCACCTGCTGAAAACCTCAAAGGTCCATGCAGAAATGATCCCTGGAGAACATGTAGGCAGCTATGAAGGACCTGGGAGAGTAAAAGTCATCTTCCATGGCAAACTACCTGGTCAGGATGAAGAACTGTGTCTCATTCAGGCTCTCTCTTCTTAATGTAGACAAGATGGACCAAACAAGGCCTGTGTGGAGAGCTGTTCCTGGGTTCCTATGGTTGATATACCGATCTAACTTGTGAAAGTGTCAGAGGAAGTATGGAAGCAACTATTAGGACAAAGTGGTTGCTAAGGTAGTGACCTCATTCACTTCCTGAAGGAAGTGACCTCACCTCACTTCCTTGGTGATGGAACTCTCTTAACTTGGGATCCAAGAAGCCAGGCATCCAGAACCAGTCCCAGTCCCAGTCACAGTGGGATCACTTGTTTAGTTTTACCAAGGACAGAGTCACTCTTTCTGGGTACCTACTGATGTGAGGATGGTCAAATGCCAGGAAAGCTCTGAGAGGGGCCTTTCCTGAGAAAGCAGGTAGTGGCTCACTGCTGGCTTCTGACTACTTCACAAAGTTGGCCAAGGAGACCAGATCTGAGAAAGGACAGGCCATTTGGGTGGAACATAGTATGGCCCAGGAGTCAGAGGACACTCCGGATAGTCACAGACCTACTTGGGGAAAGGAGATGCCATTGTGGGTGTGGGTTTGGGTTTGTGGTTTTGTCTCATGTTCTGAGAATAGGTAGCAGTGGCAGTTTGTTTGGTTTGCAGTGAACTATTTCTACTAAGTCGTTTCACAAGGCATGTGATTCTATATCTGTGTACCTCACTGTGTCCGTGGTTGTAGACATTAGAAAAAAGAATGCATCAATGGATGTGTCCTGTCTACTAGAATGCTTCCCAGCATTTATCCTGATGAATTAATGAATGGACCAGGGCTTGCCTTATCAATGGCCAACATCTGCTATCTTCCTAAGTTCCTGTTTTCTTCTGGAATTCTGGCAACTCTCCAGAATAGGCTCATGGTTTTGTGTCCAAGATATGTACCACCTCCAAGCTCTGTCACATGGTTATGTACTGAATAGCTGAAGGGAATGGTGAGCATCTCAGAAAACGTAGATATCAGTGTGACTACTAAACTCTCAGTGGAGAAACCCTGCTTTGGGCCTTTTGCTTATAAAATCTTCTTTTGCCCTGAAAGTCAGGAAGGTCTTTGCCTCATGCCAACCCTTTGTGAAGCCTGAAGAAAACAGTTTTCAAATGGAAATGAATGGGCATCACCTGTGGCTCTTTGCTTAATTGCTTTGGAAAGGGATGTGTCTGAATCAGGCTCTTGGCCCTGTGTGAGTCTGTGACTTAGATTGTCAGCACCTGATGGATGTAAAGAAAGATCCCATGTGTGCATCCAAAACCAAAATGGCCAAAAGAGCAGTCATTGTGGATGAAGTCTCTCGCCTTTCTCTGTAAGGTTCCTGATCTCCATCAAGTTAGAATAGGGATCCATTGGATCAAATGAGTTCTTCAAAGCTCTGCAGAGGCTAGCCCATTGCGGCTTGCTTTTTCTCATGACTCAAATACACATAAAGAATCTAAACCCCACAATCAGTAGGCCTCAAATTGGAGAAGCGGAGCAGTATCAAATGCATGCCTATTGGATCACTCCTGGTTCACAGGAAGGGTGTCAGGACACTCAAACATTAGGCAAATGAGGGGCAAAAGAGCTTATTTTGGACACTGTCTTGGACTGTGCCCCTCATGGAAACCTCTAGCAAGAGTTATGATGAGTGTCTATATGGAAGAAAATGAGGGCCATGTGGGAGTGTTTTGGTTTCAATTGTGTTCATTTGTGTGGCGGTTGGAAGAGATGACTTGGTCCACCTTGGCTTGAACTCTGGTGTGATTCCCCATAGAGACTGAGTTCTGAAACTCACTTCAGAGAAGTATTGCCATTAATTGTGTTGGGATTTTAGGAGGCCACGCATGAGAGTCGCCCTTGGAAACTGAGATATAGGCCCAAGGTGCCTTTCCACAGAGCACTGGCAATCTCAGCCAGGATAATACATGATTATATTCTTAAAAACATGGCAGCCATAGTTGAGAATCAAAACAAACATGGACCTCACAGTGTAGAACTCGATAAGCCTGGCTTCATGTGACCTTTTTGCCACTCTTTGGAAAGCCTTGCCTGTTAGTGTTCTCCAAAGATTTCATTGAATTGAGCTTCCTCACCATTTAATGGTTCCAGAATGAATTGAAACCGACAGTGCTTCCAACTTCAATCTTGAAAAATGCCCAGATAAATACCATGAAATTTTTGAATTTCCCATGACCAGGTCGCACTGGGGAACCTGTGGATGTCCTACGTCTGATCATGAGTGTATCAGGCAGTGCCTTGATTGACAGGGATTCATAAAAATGATGTAGAACAGCGATACCAGTAAGTTGAACCCTGCTGAGTCGAGGGCCTAGAGCAGAGGTGGGAAGGTGTATGATAAAACATCTGTGTGGGCCAATGTGAATCTGCCATTGGCTTCCAAATGGCTTGTGACTGACATGGTGCAACCAGCAGAATGTTCTATGTAAAAGCATATTTTTATATGGAGAGGTTTCAGGGCAATGTTCAGAACCAGGTTGCTGTTGACAAGAGGGCAAGCTATGGGGGATAGAAGCCTGGTTGGTGCATTCTCCTGAGAACCCTGACCCACCGCACATGACAAAACTCCCTCCAGCACTGTGTCCCAGTTGAACTCCTTGTATATCATGAATCAAATACCAAACTCCCAGTGCAGCAACAAGAAACACCTTGAAAATTGGAGGATGACCAAATGGCTTCACAGTCCACATGGGGAGACACTTAGCCCACATTGGCCACAATTGACCTACAAAGAGAGAAATCAGCACTGCTGCCTCATGTTCATTGGAAAATAAGAAACCATGTTCTCCAGGTAACATAGATGCAGAGCCAGCTTTGATGGGCTCACTAGAGAGAAAGCAAAAGCTCCTTACAAAAACATATATTTCAAGTGCCCAACCTCATAGGCAATTTCTCAAGAAGTCTTTAGGGCACCAGAGCTCCATGTTTTTGGAAAGTTTACCCTGTCCCTTACTTTGGGTAACTCTTCTAACACCTCCAAAGTTGTGAACTCCTGAGCATATTCCATTCCAGATATGTATTCACAGATTTTCTACCTCTTCTCTTCTCATTATGTATTACTTGGGGTGGAGGTAATGACAATGCATTGTTCTGGATGAGAGTAAGAAGATTTTTGTGTACCACATATTTGCATACACTTTGGATTAATTTTCCAATTTTCCATTCGACATACTGAATCCCTGACACTAAACCATACCCTACTAGACTCTGACTGCTTATCCTAATATGATTGAGAAAAATAACTCAAACAGAATAGAAATAAAAGAAGTTCAGAGGAGGGGTGGTGTATAGTTGGGCTTGCCTTTTGCAATATATAGAGTAGGAGTTATAAATCTAGTCAATTTTTAATTGAAGTAGTTCTCAGTGTGTTTTTAAAGTTAACAAATAGGTGAATCCCTGTCTCCGTTTATCTGTAGCCTATTCAGCACATGCTTTTGTATATGCACATATAGAATCCTACCTGGTATCACACGTATACACTTGTGAGGTGGCCAGCTTGGCAGATACAAATTGTGAGAAAAGATCACTCCTCCTAATCGCTGTTGGAACTGAAAATTCAACCTATGGGGGAGCTTCCTAGTTAAACAGCATTGCATTATACATAAATCCATGTTCAGTAATATAAATATTTTTTGGATCTTTGGACGATATATATTTCATGATGAATTTTGATTGTCATATATATTGCTACTTTTTAATGTCTCTGTGTGGGTTTTGTGTGTGTGTGTGTATATATATATATATATATATATATATATATATATATATACGCTCTAGATTTTTCAAAACGTGAAATATATGCGTCTTATTATGCACTGCCTAAATTCATTCATGTTCATCTATGTGGATTTCTAATCAACTTTTCACAAGATTATTCTCAGAAATATTCATCCACCTGAAATACATATTTGTTTCCTAGTACTGAAAACTAAATTCAGGGAATGTTGCACACAAATTCTAATATTTCTACAGTAACTTACCCAGCTTAACATCAATGCAAGTACATTCCTATGTTCCATGATGTCTATTTTGACGTTCATTTTTATTCAACACTGGTACATTACTTTTTCTTCATTTTATGCACATCATAGGATATATATTTCTTGCACAAGTTATCAAATTTATAGGCATTTGTTTCACTTTCAATCACTTCCTGCTTCAGAACACATGTATTCCTCCAGGTTTCTTGATAGTTTTTTTCATGAGACATCTTTCCAAACACATTATTTTCGATTTCCATAATCACTTTTGAAGCAAACTCACACACCCATCATGATACACCGTAACCCTATTATTACCATTTGATGTATAACTTGTTGGAATGAATGATTGTATATGAACATAAAATTTCTTATATATTTTCATATATCAATTCAATCTATTATTAAAAGTGGAACCAGTTATATTATTTATTCACAGTATGGTCTATTAAGGCATCATCTCTATATTCATACATACAGGGTACACCTAAATGTATCCCCAATACTAATTTATAAGTCTTTAAAATATTGCTTTCAGAAATGGTGGAAGAAATACTATAGTCACCTGATATACATATACATTTCATCACAGTAATATTCCTGACACAAAAGGCAAGGGTCACACTTATGATTGTACCAAAGCCTAAATTGAATTTGAGCATGTATTACTAACAACATCCATGTCCTGGTTCCCTAATGCTCTCAAATATCATTCCTATTGGTGACGACATATCTGTTTCTACCTAAGATTATATATTGAACCATAACCCTGTTAAAAATGTCTTATCCTACAACTCACGTTGTACTTTGCCTAATTTTCTAATGTCTCCATTGATATCTGCTGTCAAACACCTTTTCTCCAGTTCATCATTGGGAATGTCCCTTCAAATGTGCTGACATTTACATTCACTCTCTCACCAAAACCGTATTGCTAAAGAACATTTGGTCCAACTCCTAGACTCACTCAAATGTGTTCTTCAAAGCCCTGCAGAGGGCAGCCCAGAGGTGCTTGGGTTGTCTCATGACTCCAATTCACACAAAGAATCTAAACCCTACAGTCAGTAGGCCTCAAATTGGAGAAGCAGAGCAGTATTAATTGAAGGCCTATTTGATCACTCCTGGTTCACAGGAAGGGTGTCCAGGCCACCCTGACTTTAGGCAAATGAGGTGCAAGGGAGCTTATTGTGGACACTGTCTTGCGCTGCGCCCCTCATGGAAACCTCCAGCCAGAGGTTATGATGAGTGTCTATATGGAAGAAGATGAGGGCCATGTGGGAGTGTTTTGGTTTTAAATGTGGTCATTTGTGCGGTGGTTGAAAGAGATGACTGGGTCCACCTGGGCTTGAACTCTGGTGTGATTCCCCCTAGAAATGGAGTTTTGGAAATGACGTTAGAGATGTATTGCCATGAATTGTGTTGGGATTTTAGGAGGAGAAGCATGAGATTCGACCACGCATGACAGTAGGCCTCAAATTGGGAACGCAGAACATTTTGTCCAAATCCTTTATTCACTCTTCTTTTTAATCCTATCGTCTAACTTCCTAATTCTAGATAAATACCACGGTATATTTGAAATTCCAATGACCAGGTGGCACTGGAGAATATTTGGATGTCCTGTTGCTGATCATGAGTGTACCAGACAGTGCCTTGATTGACTGGGTTTCATGAAAATGGTGTAGAACAGAGATGCCAGTAAGTTGGAGTCTGCTGAGTAGTTGGCCTAGAGCAGTGGTGTGCAGGTGTGTCATAAAACATCTGTGGTGGGGTCATGTGGATCTTCCATTGACTTCCAAATGGCTTGTGGCTGACATAGTGTAGCCAACAGACCCTTATATGTAAAGGCATCTTGTTATATCGAGAGGTTTAAGGGAAATTTTAGGAATAAGGTTGCTATGGTCAAGGGCACAAGCTACGTGAAATAGAAGACATTTTGGTGCATTTTCCTGCAGACCCTGACCCACCACACCTGACAGAACTCCCTCTAGCACTTTGTCCCAGTTGAACTCATTGTATTTTGTGAAGTAAATACCATACTCCCAGTGAAGCAGCAAGAAACACCACAGAAAGTGGAGGATGACCAAATGGCTTCACAGTCCACACGGGGAGACACTTAGCCCCCAGTGGTCACAGTTTACCTACAAAGAGAGAATTCAGCAACTGCTCCCTCATGTTCATTATAAAATAAGAAACCATGTCCTCCAGGTCACATAGATGCAGACCCAGCTTTGATGGTCTCAGTACAAAGAGAGAAGAACATATATTTCAAGGGCCAAATCTCAGAGGCAGTCTCTCAAGAAGTCTTTAGACAAGAAGAGCTCCATGTTTGTGGAGTGTTTACCCTGATCCTTACTTTGGAAACTCCTCTACCAACTCCAAGGTTGTGAACTCCTGAGCATCTTCCATTCCAGATATGTATTCATAGATTTTCTAACTCTCCTCCTATAACTGTGTCTTATTGGGGTGAAGGTAATGTCATGGCATTGTTCTGGATGAGAGTTGGAATATTATTCTGTGGCACATATTTGCATACACATTGAATTCATTTTCCTATTTTCCAATCAAAATACCGAAATCATGACACTAACCTGTACCCTACTAGACTCTCACTACTAATCCTAATATGATGGAGAAAAAAAACCCAAATACAAGCATTTTAGTGGACGCATGGTATATATTTGGACTTGCCTTTTGCATGATAAAGGGTAGGTGTTATAAATCTAGTAAATTTTTGTTTAAAACAATTTTTCATGTGTTTTTAAATTAACAAATATGTGAATTCCTTTCTCCCTTTCTGTATATACTATTTAGCACATGTATTTTTTCATGCACATATAAAATCCTACCTGGTATCACAGGTTAATTTTTGTGTGTTGTCTGACTTGGCAGATTCAAATTGTGAGAAGAGATCACTCCTCCTACCCTACTAGACTCTGACTACTAATCCTAATATGATGGAGAAAAATAACCGAAACAGAATGGAAATACAAGCAGTTCAGTGGAGGCATGGTGGATATTTGGACTTGCCTTTTGCATGATAAAGGGTTGGTGTTATAAATCTAGTGAATTTTTGCTTAAAATAGTTCTCCATGTGTTTTTAAAATTATCAAATATGTGAATTACTGTCTCCCTTTCGCTATAGACTACTCAGCACATGTGTATTTATATGCACATATAGAATCCTACCTGGTATCACTGGTTAATTTTTGTGTGTTGTCTGACTTGGCAGATACAACTTGTGAGAAGAGATCACTCCTACTAACCACTGTTGAAACTGAAAATTCAACTTATGGGTGAGCTTCCTAGTTGAAAACATTATACATAAATGCATGTTCAGTAAAATAAATATTTTTGCATATTTGAATGATATATATTTCATGATGAATATCGATTAGCATATGTATTGCTACTTTTTAATGTCTGTGTGTGTGTTTTGTATATATATATATATATATATATATATATATATATATATATATATACACTCTCCAGATTTTTCGAAATATGAAATATATGTGTCTTATATACACTCCATAAATTCATCCATGTTCATGTATTTAGATTTATAATCAATTTTTCACAAGATTATTCTCAGAAATATTTATACACCTGAAATATATATTTGTTTCCAAGTACTGAAAACTAACTTCAGTGAAAGGTACATACGAATCCTAATATTTCTAGAGTAACTGACTCAGTTTAACATCAATGCAAGTAGACTCCTATGGGACATGATGTGTATTTTGACGTTCATTTTTTTCAACACTGGTACATTACTATTTCTTCAGTTTATGCACATCATAGAATATATATATATATATATATATATATATATATATATATATATATATATATATATATATATATATATCATCCACAAGTTCACAAATTTGTAGGCATTTGTTTCACTGTCAATCACTTCCTGCTTCAGAACACATGTATTCTTCCATGTTTCTTGACTGGTCTTTTCATGAGACTTCTTTCCAAAAATAATATTTTTTAGTTCCATTGTAAGATTAAAGCAAAACTCACACACCCTTCAGGATAAACCATAACCCTAGTATTAACATTAGATGTATGACTGGTTGGAATGAATGTATGTATATCAATATAAGATTTCCTGAATATTTTCAGATATCAACTCAATACATTACTTAAAGTTGGAAGAAGTCGCATTATTTATTCACAGTATGGCCTATTCATGCATTATCTCTATATTTATAGACACAGGGTACATCTATTTTTGCCCACAATACTAATTTATACATATTCAAAATATTGCTCCAAGAAATGGTGGAAGAAATACTCATGTAAGCTGATCTACATATACATTTTATCACAGTAATATTCTGGTCAGAAAATGCAAATATCACACTTATGATTGTACCAAAGCCTAAATGGAAAATGAACATGGCTTACTAAAAACATCCATGTGCAGGTTGCCTAATGCTCCCACTTGTCAATCTTGTTGGGGACTACATATTTGTTTCTTTCTAAGATTATATATTCAAACTCAATCCTATTGAAAATGTCTTATCCTATCTCTCACTTTACACTTTGCCTGATTTCCTAATGTCTCTATCGATATTAGCTTTCTAACATATTTTCCCCTGTTCATAATTGTGACTGACTCTTCACACGTGCTGACATTTACATTCACTGTCTACCCGAAAACCTATTGCTAAAGAAATTTTGGTCCAAATCTTATACTCACTCTTCTTTCTAAACTTACCAACTGTCTTTCTAATACTACCGACTATTCCTTTTTGCCTGGATGTTCTCTTCGACATTCAATCATCCAAGGTACAAGGTCCTATAACATTGTATATCGATTAATCTGAGACATCTGTGCAGAACATAATTCAAAGCTAAGTATCCCAAATGAAGGGCCTAATGCCCTTCTGGGCTTCAAATCTAAATAGATTTCTGTTTTCATACTTATATTTTACCTATATATTTTTGTAAATATTGTAGGTTCCCAATGCCATTATTAATCCAGCAGAATGACTCCTCACCCAAATTGAACCTGTTATTAACCCTAACCATACACTGTTCCCTCAATCTACGTTTACAGAAGACCAGGGACAGAGTTGGTTTTACAATACAGGAATGTAGAGCATCTTTAACCTGCTGAGAACCTCAATGGTCCAAGCAGAAATGATCCCTGGAGAACTTGTAGGCAGCTTTTTAGGACCTGAGAGAGCAAAAGTCATCTTCCATTGCAGACAACCTGGTCAGGATGAAGGAATGTGTCTGAATAAGCCTCTCTCTTTTTAATGTAGAGAATATGGACCAAACCTGGACTCTGGGGAGAGCTGTTCCTGGTTTCCTATGGTTGATATTCCATTCTAACTTATGAAAGTGTCACAGAAAGTAGGGGCATCCTCTATCTCATGGGACCCTTGGAAGCAACTGTTAGGACAAAGTGGTTGCCAAGGTAGTGACTTCATTCAATTCTTGAAGGAAGTGACCTACCTCACTTCCTTGGTGATGGAACTCTCTGAATTTGGGATCCAGGAGGCCAGGCACACAGAACCAGTCTCAGTCTCAATTCCAGTGGACTCACATGTTTGGATTTACCAATGACAGAGTCAGTCTCTCTTGGTACCTACTGATGTGAGGATGGCCAAATGCCAGGAGAGCTCTCAAGAGGGGACGTTCCTGAGAAAGCAGTTAGTGACTCACCACTGGCTCCTGACAACTTCACAGATTTGAACAAAGAGATCGTATCTGAGACAGGACAGGCCATTTCATGGGTACATAGAATGGCCAACAAGTCAGAGGACACTCCGGATTGTCACAGACCTACTTGGGGGAAGGATGTGCCTTTGTGGATGTGGGTGAAAGTTTGTGGTTTTGTCTCATGTTCTGAGAATAGGTAGGGAAGGCAGTTTGTTTGGTATTCAGTGGAGAGTTTCTAGTAAGTCGTTTGACATGGCGAGTGTTTCTATGTCTGTGTATACCACTGTGTCCGTGGTTGTAGACATTAGAAAAGAGAATGCATTAATGGATGTGTCCTGTCTAGTGGAAAGCTTCTCAGGATTAATCTTTCCCAATTTATGAATGGACTGCGGCTTGACTTGTGGATGGGCAACACCTACAATCTTCCTAAGTTCCTGATTTCTTCCTGAATTCTGGCCACTCTCCAGAATAGGCTCATGGTTTTGTGTCCAAGATATGTACCACCTCCAAGCTCTGTGACATGTCCATGTACTGGTGAGCTGAAGAGAATGGGGAGCATCTCAGAAAACTCAGATATCAGTGTGACCAGGAAAGTCTCAGTGGAGAAACCCTGCTTTGGGCCTTTTGCTTCCCTATTGTTCTGTAGCACTGAATGTCAGAAAGGTCTTTGCCTCAGGGCACCCCTTTGTGAAACCTGAAGAAAACAGTTTTCAAATGGACATTAATGTGCATCACCTGTGGCTCTTTGCTTAATGCTTTGGAAAGGGATGTGTCTGAATTAGCCTCTTGGCCTTGTGTGTGGCTGTGACTTAGATTCTCAGCGCCTGATGGATCTAAAGAAAATCCCATGTGTGCATACAAAACCAAAATGGCAAAAAAGATCAGTCATTGTGGATAAAGACTCTTTCCTTCCTGTGTTAGGTTCCTGACCTCTTCCAAGTGAGAATAGGGATTCTTTAGGGTCAAATGAGTTCTTCAAAGCCCTGCAGATGTGCTTGGGTTTTCTCATGAATCCAAATCACATAAAAAGTCTATACCTGACAGTCAGTAGTCCTCAAATTGGAGAAACAGAGCAGTATAAAAAGCAGGCTCATTTAATAACTCCTGGTTCACAGGAAGGGTGTTTATTCCACCCTGATTTTAGGCAAATGAGGGGCCAAGGAGCTTATTGTGGATACTTTTATTGGCTGTGTCCCTTATGGAAACCTCCAGCCAGAGGTTTTGATAAGTGTCTATATGGAAGAAGATGAGGGCCATGTGGGAGTGTTTTGGTTTTAATTGTAGTCATTTGTGTTGTGGTTGGAAGAGATGACTGGGTCCACCTGGGCTTGAACTCTGGTGTGATTCCCCTGAGACAGTGAGTTCTGGAACTGACCTCAGAGAAGTATTGCCATGAATTGTGTTGGGATTTTAGAAGGACATGCATGAGTGTCGCCTTTGGATACTGAGATATAGTCCCAGGGTGGCTAAGTTGATATCAAAACACTCATGGACCTCAATTGTAGACCTCAATGGGCCGGGTTTCATTTGACCTTTTGGACTCTCTTTGGGAAGCCTTGCCTATGAGAGTTCTGCAGAGTTTTTATTGAAATGAGCTTCCTCACCATTTAGTGGTTCCTGAATGAATAGAAACCCACAGTGCATCCAACTTCATTATTGAAAAATGGCTAGAAAAATACCATTAAATTTTTGAAATTCACATGACCAGGTGGCTTGCAGATCTTTTGAATGTCCTATTGCTGATCATGAGTGTACCAGACAGTGCCTTTATTCATTGGGTTTCATGAAAATGGTGTAGAACAGAGATGCCAGTAAGATGGAGCCCGCTGAGTAGCGGGCCTAGAGCAGTGGTGGGCAGGTGTGTGATAAAACATCTGTGGTGGGGCCATGTGGATCTGCCATTGGATTTCAAATGTCTTGAGATGGACATAGTGCAGGCAGGAGACCATTATAAGTAAAGGCATCTTGTTATATGGAGAGGTTTCAGGGTAATATACAGAATCAGGTTGCTATGGTCAAGGGGGCAAGCTATGCGGTATATAGGCCAGTTTGGTGCATGCTCATGCATACCCTGACACACCACAAGTGACAGAACTCCCTCCAGCACTGTGACCCAGTTGAACTCGTTGTATTTTGTGAAGCAAATATCAAATTCTCAGTGCAGGAGCAAGGAACACCAGGAAAAGTGGAGGATGACCAAATGGTTTCACAGTCTACACAGGGAGACACTAGGCCCCCAGTGGGCACAGTTTAAAATACTGAATCCCTGACACTAAAACCTACCCTATTAGACTCTGACTACTAATCCTAATAAGATGGAGAAAAATTACCCAAAAAAGTATAGAAATACTAGCAGTTCAGAGGAGGCATGTTGTATAGTTGGACGGGCCTTTTGCATTATATAGGGTAGGAGTTATAAATCAAGTCAATTTTTTGTTGAAATAGTTCTCCATGTGAATTTAAAGTTAACAAATATGTGAATTCCTGTCTCCCTTTCTATGTAGCCTATTCAGCACATGTATTTTTATATGCACATATAGAATCCTACCTGGTCCCACACGTACATTCTTGGGAAGTGGCTGAATTTTCAGACACAAATTGTGAGAAGAGATCACTCCTCCTAAATGCTGTTGGAAATGAAAATTCAACATATGTGTGAGCTTCCTTTTTAAACTAAATTATGTATAACTTTTTGTAATGAATGTATGAACCTATATATCAATATTAGATATCCTATATTTTTTCAGATATCAATTCAATCCACTATTTAAAGTTGGAACTAGTTATATTATTTATTCACTGAATGGTCTATTCATACAATATCTCTATATTCATAGACACAGGGTACACCTATATTTGCCCCCAATACTAATTTATATATGTTCAAAATATTGCTCCCAGAAATGGTGGAAGAAATACTCATGTCACATGATATACATATACATTTTATCACAGTAATATTCTGGACACAAAAAACAAATATCACACTTATGATTGTACCAATGTAAAGGTCATTTGAGCGTCGGAGGAAGAGACCACCAAAAGATTGTCTCATGCAACAGCAAAGGGTTTATTGGGGGTCCAGCATGCTGGGGCTCAGAGCTCAGTTGTATAGAGAAGAGAGCCCTGAGAACAGCTTAAGCAGAGCTTATTTACTTTCCTTGCAGAGGTCAGGGAGGGAAGTTTATTGATGGTTCAGGGCGAGTGGCCAGTTTGCGTGCAACCGGGTGAGGGAGAACAATCTGCAGTTTAGCAGTTGGGGACTGCACATTCTGGGAATAAGATTAGCAAATAGCTCTCAAGATTTCAACAGTGTTTTGTTAAGCATACAGAAAAACAGGAAGTGACAAATACCTTTTTTATTAACCTTTCATTCCCCACTTCTTCTCGTTACTTTTAATCATAAATGTGATCATTGGACGGTGTCATATTTTATGCCTGCTAGTGGCGTATATTTTTGTCTGATTATCAAAAGTTTAACTTGTCCAATTTGAGCTTGAAGAAATAAAACTACATGGTGGAGCAAGCAAGTTCCTACAGTTAGCAATTAATGAGGATTATTAATGGACCAGCCAGGGCTGATAAAAGCGTAGTTAACCCGGGGGACTATGTTAACGAAGACTCAAACCACCCTTTTTGGGCCTCTCTCTTTCGTTGACGCTCTTCAAGGCGTCTTCTTAATTTACTCATATATTCTTTTACAACCAGTATGGTCGGCATAAAAACAACATTGTTCCCTCAATGTAGCATAAATGCCCCCTTTTCTCATGAAAAGGAGTTCCAACCCTCGCCTGTTCTGTTAAACAACTTTAGAGAGAGAGGTTCAAGATTCCTGTAAAGCTGTGATGGAGGTTTTTACTATCTTTAAGATTTTGTATACTGCTGCTTCTAATTGGGTCATTTCTTGTGTCCCATGAACTAGAGCAGTGGTTCCTGTGCCCACCCCTGCAGCAATTCCTATTCCCAAAAGGATGGCTAAAGTGAGGAAAACAGGTTCCTGGCAGAACCGGGTTGTATGCCCCACTATTTGAACTTTAAATGATACTGTGTCATGATAGAGCACTCTGGGAAACATCTGCATCATTACATTATTAATCATATCTGTTGACCATTTTATGAAAACATAAACAATGTTTAAGTATATAGAATTATACTGTTTTAGGTATGGAAAAGGCAAGGTACCTAAGATAGAATGGAAGATAGGGAAACAGTTATATTTAGTTGCAACCTGATTTAGAAGGCATTGCTTCTGTTGTAATCAATGAATCCCCTGAACCTCAAGTTTAGTTAGTTTCATAATTTTGTACCCAACATGTAAGGGAAGGGGCTCAGAAGTTCACAGTCTGCAGAATTTCACAAAAAGAAGATTTGGTTTTTTTTTTCCCTCTGTTCTGGGCAAGTAACATTTTTTAAGGACACCTAAGCTTTTTTCTTCTCTCTTTTTTTTTCTACCTGCCAGCTGTTACCATGGAGCCCAGTTGGTAACTTCTTTATCTTAGAAATGTAGCCATCTCTTTGAAGCCCCAGCTCAAGGACAGGGGCCTTGTTCACATATTTTGTTAAAAACTAGTATGGGGGTGTCTAGCTTAGGAGTGTTGATTTTTCAAGCCAGTGCCCAAGTAGAACAGGCAACACGAAAACATGAAGTTTATCTACATTGAACTCTTTTATAGGGTCTCTTTTGCTGAAAGTCCTAAAGTTAGCCATGGTGAAAACTTCTGGAGAATTCAGTTCAGACTTTTCTGTGGGCCTGGTACAGAGGGGGAAGATGGGAAAGGCGGGGGGTAAGACCCGGTTGGTGGATCTGAGTATGAGGAAGGAGAGATATAAAAGAATAATAGGAAAGGGGTTTGTGATTTTCCTAGCAACAACAACTTGAGCAGTAGAACAGATAGTGCCAAGGGGAAGACCGAAGTGAGTATCCCAAAAAGCCTGTGAGGGCTTTTCAATTCTTAGTAAACTGTTTTCAGTGATGACAAAGCAACTTTAAAGGCCATTTTCATTACATCTTGGATAGGGGTCTGAGGGTTCTCCTCAGCTGGTTTGAGCTTTGGGTTAGCTGGTAAGAGGACCTGGTGGGACGGGGTGCAGGCACTGACAGGAGAAGAGAGGAGGGAGTGGGTGGAGGGGTGCCTCAGTGCCTGCTACCTCAGCAAGGGGGCAATGGTCTGAGAACCGGCGGAGGTTTGGGTTTTGGATCTAGTAATTGGAGGGGAGAAATCAGGTTGCTGAGGTGGGAGTGACAGCAGAAAGTCTGTAGCAGAAGGCTGAGGGTAAGAATCTATTGGAGAAGAATAGTTCAGGATGTGAGCAAAGGAGGGAAAAGGCTTCCACATAGGGGAATCTCCTTTCACTCTTTTGAGCACTTGCAGAAGTTAAAAAGGTCACACAGAATTTGAGGACCTAGAGGCCCCTCTGTGGGCCATCAGTTTTCTTTCTCTATTTGTTAATATGGTCAATGCTGTGTACTTAATTTGATGAGCAGTTGTTTTCCACCAGGCACCCCCTGTATGCTCACATCCCCATGACTTACAGAAGAAGTCAGCTTTTCCCCCACACAGCTATGGCTGTTTGTGGCTTTGATACTCTGCCTGGCAAACATAGTAATCTAGGCTAGCCAACCTGCATCTGGCTAGCGTGTCCCTATATCCATAATATTTGTTTCCACTATCTATGGTACAGAAGGTATTTAATGGAATTTTAGTGGGATCCTCTTCATCAGGAATATCTCAATAGGAAAGACCTATAGCCAGCTGACAAATGTCTGGATGGAGAGAAGGCCACCAGGTACCTAAGTGGGCTGTATGCAAGATAGACCATACTTTTTGTCTAGTAGAATTTGTGATCAGCAATCACTGCTGAACAGGCTGATGAGGGTTAGGACTACTGGTGGCCAAGGGGAGAGTCTATAGCCATATCCGTATGGCGAATACAAAATTTGAAAGGGTTACCAGTCTTTTCCAGTTTCCAGCCAGAGTCTGGACAGGGCACAGGCTTGAGACTTGAGGCATGGATCCAGGAAGTGATTCCGTCTACTTTTACTGCTGTAGGTGTTATAAGTAGCACCTGGTATGGTTCTTTCCAGCGGGGTTCCAGGGATGACACCTGATGTCATCTTATGTAGATGAAGTCTCTTGATATTGATGTGGAGTCCCCTCGTCTGCAGGTTGGTAGGCAGTGGCCAGGTGTTTCAACAGGTATTGCTGAGTTCTTTCGAGAACTTTTAGTCTGTCAAGCAAGGGGGTGTGGAAGGGATCGTTCGGTCTTAGAGTTGGGGTTAGGTCCCTTACTGGAGGAGGGACACCATTGAGAATTTCATAGGGGGTGAGGTTACACAAAGAAACAGAGGGAGAATTTCTTGCATGAAACAGTGCATAAGGCTGGAGCATAGTCCAATCTTTTATGCTGGTCTCTAAGCTTAATTTCTTTAAGGTCTCTTTAATGGTTCTATTTATTTTTTACCTGTACTGCGCTCTGGGGTCTACAAGCACAATGTAACTTCCAATTAATTTCTAGGGTCCTGGCTAACCCCTGACTTACCTGGGCCATGAACGCCGGTCCATTATCAGAACCTATTACTTTAGGCCGGCCGTATCTTGGAAAATATCTTTCAGGATATTCTTGACCATCATTTGCGCCGTTAATTTTTATTTTGTGGGAAAGGCTTAAATCCATCCTGAAAATGTATCTACAAAGACTAAGAGATATTTAAGTCCATACCATGCTGGCTTAATTTCAGTAAAGTCCACTTCTCAGAATTGTCCTGGTCTGGTTCCTCATAGGTACTTTCCTGCAGGAAGCTTTAAATGGTAAGCATTAACCAATTGACATATCCGACAGGCTTTTGTTACCCGTTCAGATATTTCCTTTCGCTGTGAGTTGGTTAATCGAAAACTCTGTTCTTGATCCTTCAGGAATGCCTGCAGTTTCTTTTAACCAAGGTGAGTGAGTTGATGTACATTTTTAAAGTAGTGTAGGGCTTTCTGTAATTGAAGGCTGGGCTCAGTGAAGTTGAGGAATTCAATGTCAGTGTCCTTAGATGTTATCAAAAGCTTGCTGGTGCTCAAAGGGTCCATTGGAATTGGGCATCCTCATTTAACAGCGGGTATAAAGGAGAAGCTAAGAACACAAACCCAGGTATCCATACCTGCAAAAGCCAGCAGTCCCAAGAAACTCTCTTGAGTTGTCTCTTGTTAGATGGGGGTGGTATCTGCACAATGGTTTTTTTCTCGGCAGAGAGCCCTGAGAACAGCTTAATCAGACCTTATATACTTTTCTTGGAGTGGGCAGGGAGGGAAACTTATCGATGGGTCAGAGAAAGTGGGAGGTTTGGTACAAGCGGGTGAGGGAGTACAATCCTCAGTTTGGCAGTTGGGGACAGCGCATTCTGGGAACAAAATTAGCAAACAGTTCTCCAGATTTCAACAGTGTTTTGTTAAGCATACAGAAAAACAGGAAGTGACAAGTGCCTATTTTATTAACCTTTCACCAAAGCGAAATAGAACGTGAGCTTGGATTACAAAAACAACCATGTCCAGGTTGCCTAATGCTCTCAAATGTCAATCCTATTGGTGACTACATATTTGTTTCTTCCAAAGATTATATATTCAACATCAACCATGTTGAAAATGTCTAATCCTATCACTCACTTTATACTTTGCCTGATTTCATGTCTCTATTGATATCTGCATTCTTGCATGTTTTCCCCCATTCACCATTGTGACTGACTCTTCACATGTGCTGATATTTTGTTCACTCTCTACCCAAACTTGATTGCTAAAGAACTTTTGGTCTATATCCTATACTCACTCTTTTTCCTGAACCTACCGACTATCTTCCTAATCCTACCGACTATCCCTTTTAGACAGGAAATTCTCTTCTACCTTCAATCATCCAAGGTACAAGGTCCTATGCCATTGTATATTGATTTATCTCGGACATCTGTGCAGAACCTAATTCAATGCTAAGTATCCAAATCAAGGGCCCTTCTGGACTTCAAATCTTACCTTGATTTCTGTTTTCATAATTATTTTGAAAATTTAATAAAATAGTGTTTGCCAAGGAACTGACTTCATTCAGTTCCTGAAGGAATTGACCTACCTCACTTCTTTGGTGATGGAACTCTCTTAACTTGGGTTCCAGGAAGACAGGAACACACAGCCAGTCCCAGTCCCAGTACCAGTGGGCTAACTTGTTTGGATTTACCAAGGACAGAGTGTGTCTTTTTTGGTACCTACTGATGTGAGGATGGTCAGATGCGAGGAGAGCCTTCCCTGAGAAAGCATGTAGTGGTCAGCGCAGGCTCCTGACAACTTCACAGAGTTTGACAAAAAGACCAGATCTGAGACAGAACAGGCCACCTTGGGGGAACATAGTGTGGCCCACCAGTCAGAGGACACTCTGGATAGTCACAGACTTACTTGGGGGAAGGAGGTGCCTTTTTGAGTGTGAGTGTGAGTTTGTGGTTTTGTCTCATGTTCTGAGAATAGGTAGAAAAGGCGGTTTGCTTGGTTTGGAGTGGACTGTTTTTAGAAAGTCCTTTGACAAGGCGAGTGTTTCTGTGTCTGTGTATCCCACTGTGTCCGTGGTTGTAGACATTAGAAAAGAGAATGCATCAATGGATGTTTCCTGTCTAGTAGAAAGCTTCCCAGCATTCATCCTACCCATTATAGGAATGGACTGCCTTTTGTCTTATCGATGGGCAACACCTACTATCTTCCTAAGTTCCTGTTTTCTTCCTGAATTCTGGCCACTCGCCAGAATAGGCTCATGGTTTTGTTTCCAAAATATGTACCACTTCTAAATTCTGCGACATGGCCATGTAATGGATAGCTGAAGGGAATGGCAAGCATCTCAGAAAACTCAGATATCAGTGTGACCAGAAAAGTCTCAGTGGAGAAACCCTGCTTTGGGCCTTTTGCTTACATATTGTTCTGTTGCCCTGAATGTCAGGAAGGTCTTTGCCTCAGGCCACCACTTTGTGAAGCCTGAAAAAAACAGTTTTCAAATGGAAATGAATGGGCCTCACCAGTGGCTACGTGGCCACTCAGATCAATAACTTTGCTTAATTGCTTTGGAAAGGGATGTGTCTGAATCAGCCTCCTGGCCCTGTGTGAGGCAGTGGCTTAGATTCTCAGCACCTGATGAATCTAAAGAAAGATCCAATGTGTGCATCCAAAACCAAAATGGCAAAAAGATTAGTCATTGTGGATGAAGTCTCTTGCCTTCCTCTATTAGATTCCTGACCTCCATCAAGGGAGTATAGGGATTTTTTGGGTCAAATGAGTTCTTCCAATCCCTGCAGAGGTGCTTGTGTTTAATCATGACTCCAAATCAAATAAGGAATCAATACCTGACAGTCAGTAGGCCTCAAATTGTAGAAGAAGAGCAGTATTAATGGCAGAACTATGTGATCAATCCTGGTTCACTTCAAGGGTGTCCAGGCCACCCTGAGTTTAGGCAAATGAAGGGCAAGGGAGCTTATTTTGGATACTCTCTTGGGCTGTGCCATTTAAGGAAACCTCCAGGCAGAGGTTATGATGAGTGACTACATGGAAGAAGATGAGGACCATGTGGGATTGTTTGGTTCTAATTGTTGTCACTTGTGTGGCTGTTGGAAGAGATGACTGGGTTCATCTGCGCTAGAACACTGGTTTGATTCTCCTCAGAGACTGAGCTCTGTAACTGACCTCAGAGTAGTAATTGCTTTGGAAATGAATGTGACTTAATCAGCCTCTTGGCCCTGTTTGAGGCTGTGGCTTAGATTATCAGCACCAGATGGATCTAGAAAAAGATCCCATGTGTGCATCCAAAACCAAAATGGCCAAAATAGCAGTCATTGTGGATGAAGTCTCTCGCCTTTCTCTGTAAGGTTCTGAAAGAATAAAAGAAATTGAAATTGAAATGTAAAGAACCAGGTTTCCTAAAGTTTCCAAGCTGCACTCAGCACCTGAAATTCCGGTGGCAGTTAAGACAATTTCCAGATCTGCACATTAGGTGTGTGTTGAAATCTTCCCTGACCACCTAGGTACTTAACAACCCCTTCCCAGAAACCGTGCAGCTCACCACGTATACATCTCAGGGCTTCAACCAATCAGTTTAAATGTATACCCCTTCTTAGGGCTGATCAATCACCCCCTGGCCGACCTGTTCCCGCCAATGAATGTTCTAATCATGTTTTAGAGTTGTTATTTGATTTTCTCTTGGTATATGATGATTTGCTAAAGGAGGCTATGATGTATGTAAAGTCCCTGCCCTCTCTAAAGCATGTATATAAACTGTGCTCAAGTTGTTCTCGGGGCTCTTTGTTCTGTGCTCCTCTGAAGTGAGTCCTGAGCTCCAGCATGCTGGACCCCCAATAAACCCTTTAGAGTTGCATGAGAAAGCCTGTTGATGGTCTTTTCCTCCGATGTTCACCCCACCTTTTCATCTGGAGGCCCCAGGTGAGATATTTGGCGTGGCGGATGAAAGACCCCAAGGGACTTCTCTCAGGGTAAGTAAGGCGCCTCTTTCTGGTTTCGGGTTTCAGGTTAGGGCTTGGCAAAGTGGCTGTCGGTGAAGAGCATTAGCTCTCTCTGATAGTGGCTGACAGACGTGTCACAGAGCTGCAGGCCACGTCCCTGTGGGACACTCCAGGGGACGAGGGAAATCAAGGAATAGTAGTTTCCTCAACTCGGTTATATTTTGCTTCAGAATTCGGTTTGCCAGCCCATCAGGTTTTGCCGGCTACTCAATTTTGTTCATTGTCCTGAACTCATGTTGAGTTTATTGTCTGTCTTTATTGTCTAACACATCAGGTTTTGCCAGTTACTCAGTTCTAATCTTTGTCTTGGACACACGTTAAACGTTTACTGTTTGTCTTTGTCTGTGTTGCGATTGTGTCTTCACTGTCTCTCTTTGAGTAACTCCCATTATGGGACAAATCACTTCCACGCTTCTGTCCCTGACCGTTGATCATTGGACTGATGTCCGCTCAAGGGCCCAGAATCTTTATTTTTCAGTAAAATGCCGGACCTGGCAGACTCTCTGTGCTTCAGAATGGCCCATTCTCAAAGTCGGGTGGCCCCCAGAAGGATCCTTCTGCTTCCCTCTAATCCGAAAATCAGAGATATTGTCTTTCAGCCGGGACCACGTGGCCACCCAGATCAATAGCCATATACCCCTTCCCCAGGATCCTATCATTCAAACCTTCCGCTCCCCCTGCTTCCCTCCATTCTCCCTGAGTCACAAGACTGGACACTCCTCCCCCTCCTTATCCTCTACCCTGGCTCCCCAACACCGAACACGTTCCAGATGATCCTCCTGCCGCTGACACAGCCTCTCCGCCACTAGAGGCAATTGGGCCAGTCCCAAGCCCTCCAGGGGACTTCGCAGCAGCAGCAGCAGCAGCCCCTCCTCCTCTGGTGGAAGCTGGGCCATCTAAAGGAACCCGCCAGTGACAGATAATAAAAAACTCAGAAACCCCTGTGATGCTCCCTCTCCATCCCTATGGGCCGATGAACCGACCAAACTGGGACCCCAACACCATTGAAGTTAGGTAGCATCTGTCCACTTATCACCGGCCTCTAATAGCAGGTCTCTGAGTGGCCGCCAGAAGGCCGACTAATTTGGCCATGGTAAGAGAGATTATCCAAAGGCCTAATGAGTCTCCCTCTATGATTTTGGAGAGAATTATGGAAGCATTTAGAAAATATACTCCTTTTGATTCTCAGACAGAGTACGAAAAGACATCTGTTGCAATGGCCTTTATCCAGCAGGCTGCCCTAGATATTAAGAGAAAGTTGCAACGTCTAGATGGATTACAAGATATGACCTTAAGAGATTTAGTCAGAGAAGCTGAGAAAATATATTATAAGAAAGAAACTGAGGAGGAATGGGAACAGAGGAGACAGAAGGAAAGGGAACAAAAGGAGGATGAAAGGAGCAAAAGGCAGACTAAAGCACTGGCTAAGGTTCTGGTCAGAGCAGTAAATAGGCCAGAAGTTAAAAAGCACGGAGATAGGAAGGGATACATGGGCCCATGCCAAAGGCTGTCCCTGGCCTCAGGTCAATGTGCCTACTGTAAAGGAAAAGGACACTGGGCCAAAGAGTGCCCCCAAAAAAAGCAGAGATGCCAGACCACCGTGCTGACTCTAGAACAGGACTAGGGAAGTCGGGACTCGGATCTCCTCCGCAAGCTCAGGGTAACATTTTAAGTGGAGGAAACCCCATTGAACTTTGAAGTGAAAACAGGACCAGTATACTCAACCTTTAAGACCCCACTGGGCCCCCTATCAAATAAATGGTCGCTTGTTCAAGGGGCTAATGACAGTAGATAATGAGCTTGGACAACTAAGAGGACAATGGACCTAGGAAATGGAAAAGTCCACCACTCTTTTCTAGTAATCCCAGAATGCCAGGCCCCGTTGATGGGCAGGGATCTGCTTACAAAACTCGGGGCTAGAATAACCTTTAACCCTGATGGTCCCCAAGTGGTGTTTCTAAACGCTTCAGTAAAAACTCCCATAGTCACGGCTTTGACTATGTCCGTAGAAGATGAACATCAACACTTCGCGCGCCCTAGAACTGATCAAACAGGAAAACTATCCCAGAAATTGATAAAAGATTATCCTAATGCCTGGGCAGAAACTGCTGGGTTAGGTCTAGCCATAAAAAAACCTCCAATAGTAGTAGAATTAAAAGCCTCTACCTCTCCAATCAGTGTTAAACAATATCCTCTAATCAAAGAAGCTAAGGATGGGATAAGGCCCAATATTCAGAAATACCTGGCTCTTGGGGTCCTAAGGCCCTGTCAATCGGCCTAGAATACCCCCCTGCTACCAGTAAGAAAGCCAGTAACTGGGGACTACCGTCCTGTTCAAGACCTAAAAGAGATCAAAAACAGACTGCAGGACATTCACCCCACGGTACCCAATCCACATAATTTGCTTAGCACTCTGAATCCGGAGAGGTAATGGTACACTATGCTGGACTTAAAAGATGCTTACTTCTGCTTGCCACTACATAAGGACAGTCAGTTGCTGTTTGCTTTCGAGTGGATAGACCCAGAAACAGGAACATCTGGCCAACAAACCTGGATTAGACTCCCACAGGGGTTCAAAAACTTCCCCACTTGAACTCTGGTGTGATTTCCCTTAGAAAATGAGTTCTGGTAATGAACTCAGAGAAGTATTGCCATAAATTTTGTGGGGATTTTAGGAGGCCATGCATGAGAGTCACCCTTGGAAACTGTGATCTAGGCCCAGTGTGGCTTTCCACAGAGCACTGGGTATCTCAGCCAGAATATCACATGATTATATTCTGAAAGACTTGGCAGCCATAGTTGAGATTCAAAACACACATAGACTTCACATTGTAGACCTCAATGGACCTAGCTTCATGTGACCTTTTGGGCACTCTTTGGGACGCCTTGCCTGTGAGAGTTATCCACAGCTTTCATTGAAATGAGCTTCCTCAAAATTTAATGGTGTGGTGGGTCAGGGTCTGCAGGAGAATACATCAACCAGGCTTCTATCTCACATAGCTTGCCCCCTTGACCATTGCAACCTGATTCTGAACATTGCCCTGAAACCTCTCCATATAACAAGATGCTTTTATATGAAGAGATCAAACATATAAGGGATTACGGGCTGCAGCACGTCAGTCACAAGCCATTTGGAAGCAATGGCAGATCCACATGGCCCCACCACAAATGTTTTATCACAAACCTGCACACCACAGCTCGTGCCCTCAATTGAGCAGTCTACAACTTACTGGCATCTCTGTTCTACACCATTTTCATGAAACCCAGTAAATCAAGGCATTATCTGGTACACTCATGATCAGCAACAGGGCATACAAAGGTTCTCCAGTGCCACCTGGTCATTAGAATTTCAAAAATTTCATGGTATTTATCTATCCATTTTTCAAGTTTGAAGTTGGAAGCACTGTATGTTTCAATTTATTCAGGAACCATTAAATGGTGAGGAACCTCATTTCAGTGAAATCTCTGGAGGACACTCACATGAATGTCTTCCCAAAGAGTAGCCAAAAGGTCACATGAAGCCAGGCCCATTGAGGTCTACAATGTGAGGTCTATGTGTCTTTTGACTCTCAACTATGGCTGCCAAGTCTTTCAGAATAAAATCATGTGATATCCTAGCTGAGATACCTAGTGCTCTGTGGAAAGCCACCCTGGGCCTAGATCTCAGTTTCCAAGGGCGACTCTCCTGCGTGGCCTCCTTAAAATCATAACACAGTTCATGGCAATACTTCTCTGAGGTCAGTTCCAGAACTCAGTCTCTAAGGGGAAACACACCAGAGTTCCAGCCCAGGTTTACCTACACCTCTCTTCCAACCCTCACACAAATGACCACAATTAAAACCAAAACACTCCCACATCACCCTCATCTTATTCCATATAGACACTCATCTTAACTTCAAGCTGTAGGTTTCCATGAGGGATGCAGCCCAAAACAGTGTTCACAATAAGCTCCCTTGCCCTTCATTGGCCTAAGTCAGGGTGGCCTGGACACCCTTCATGTGAACCAGGAGTGATCAAATAGGTGTGCCGTTAATACTGCTCTGCTTCTCCAATTTGATGCCTTCTGACTGTGATGTTTAGATTCTTAATGTGAATTGGAGCCCAGAGAAAACACAAGCACCTCTAGGCTAGCCTCTGCAGGGCATTGAAGAACTCATTTGACCCAAAGGATACGGATTCTCACTTGATGGAGGTAAGGAACCTTACAGTGGAAGGTGAGAGAGTTCATCCACAATAACTGCTATTTTGGCCATTTTGGTTTTGGATGCACACATGGGATCTTTCTTTACATCCATCAGGTGCTGACAATGTAAGCCACAGCCTCACATAGGGCCAAGAGGCTGATTCAGACACACCCCTTTCCAAAGCAATTAAGCAGAGAGCCACAGGTGAGGCCTATTCATTTCCATTTGAAAAATATTTTCTTCAGGCTTCACAGAGGTGTTGCCTGAGGCATCAACCTTCCTGACTTATTGGGGAACAGAACAAAAGGTAAGCAAAAGGCCTAAAGCACGGTTTCTCCACTGAGACTTTACTGGTCACACTGATATCTGAGTTTTATAAGATGCTCGCCATTTCCTTCAGCTATCCAGTATATGTCCATGTCACAGAGGTTGGAGGTGGTACATATCTTGGACACCAAACCATGAGCCTATTCTTGAGAGTGGCCAGAATTTAGGAAGAAAACCGGAAGTATGGTCTATCTTGCATACATCCCCCTTAAGGACCTGATGACCATCTCTCCACCCAGACATTTCTCAGCTGGCTATAAGTCTTATCTATTGGGATATCCCTGATGAAGAGGATTACACTAAAATTCCATTAAATCCCTTCCATACATAGATAATGGAAACAAACATTATGTTTGTAGGGACACGTGAGCCACATGCAGGTTGGTTAGCCTAGATTACTATGTTTGCCTGGCGGACTGTGAAAGCCATAAACAGTCACAGCTGTGTGGGGGAAAGCCGACTTCTTCTGTAAGTCATGGGGATGTCAGCATACAGGGACTTCCAGATGGAACCCAAACTCCTCATCAAATTTTGTACACAATATTGGCATTATTACCAATTAGATAACCAAACCTGATGGCCCACAGAGGGGTCTCTAGATCCTCAAATTATGTGTGACCTTTTTAACTTCTACAAGTGCTCAAAAGGGTGAAAGGAGATACCTATTTGAAGGCTTTTTCCCTCCTTTGCTCACATCCTGAACTATGCTTCTCCAATAGATGCTCACCCTCAGCCTTCTACTCCAGACTCTCTGCTGTCACTCCCACATCAGCAACTTGATTTCTCCCCTACAATTAATAGATCAAAAACCCAAACCTCCGCTGGATCTCAGACCACTGCCCCCTTCCTGAGGTAGCAGCTACTGAGGTACCCCTCCACTCACTCACTCCTCTCTTTTCTTGTCAGTGGCCGCACTGGGTCCCAACAGGTCCTCTTACCAGCTAAACAAAATCTCAAACCAGCTGAGGAGAACCCACATACCAGTATCCAAGATGTAATGAAAATGGCCTTTAATGTTGCTTTGTCATCACTGAAAACGGTTACTAAAAATTTAAAGTCCCTCACAGGCTTTTTGGTATACTCACTCCCGTTTCCCCCTCTGTTCTACATGTTCTACTGCTCATGTTTTAGTTGCTAGGAAAATCCCAAAACCCTTGCCCATTATTCTTTTACATCTCTCCTTCCTCATTCTCAGATCCAAGGAGCTGCTCTCAGCCCTGCTTCCCTGTCTTCCTCCTCTGTACCAGGCCCATGGAAAAGTCGAGCAGTATTAACGGCAGGCCTATTTGATCACTCTTGGTTCACAGGAATGGTGTCCAGGCCACACTGACTTTAGGCGAATGAGGGGGAAGGGAGCTTATTTTGGACACCAACTTGGGCTGCACCCTTCATGGTAACCTCCAGTCAGAGGTTATGATATGGAAGAAGATTTGGGCCATGTGGCAGTATTTTGGTTTTAATTTTGGTCATTTGTGTGGTGGTTGGAAGAGATGACTGGGTCCACCTGGGCTTGTTCTCTGGTGTGATTCCCCTTAGAGACTGAGTTCTGGAACTGACCTCAGAGAAGTATTGCCATGAATTGTGTTGGGATTTTAAGAGGCCACACATGAGAGTCGCCTTGGAAACTGAGATCTACGCCCAGGGTGGATTTGCACAGAGCACTGGGAATCTCAGCCAGTATATCATATGATTTTATTCTTAAGGACTTGGCAGCCATAGGTGAGAGTCAATACACACATGGAGCTCACATTGTAGACCTCAATGGGCCTGGATTCATGTGACCATTTGGGCACTCTTTGGGAAGCCTTGCCTGTGATAGTTCTGCAGAATTTTCACTGAAACGAGCTTCCTCACCATTTAATGGTTCCTGAATTAATTGAAACCCACACAGCCTCCAACTGTATTATTGAAAAATGGCTAGATAAATACCAGGGAATTTTTGAATTTCCCATGACCAGGTGGCACTGGAGAACCTGTGGATGTCCTGTTGCTAATCAAGAGTATACCAGACAGTGCCTTGACTGACTGGGTTTCATGAAAATGGTGTAGAACAGAGATTCCAGTAACTTGGAACCTGCTGAGTAGTGGGCCTAGAGCAGTGGTGTGCAGGTGTGTAATAAAACATCTGTGGTGGGGCCATGTGGATCTTCCATTGGCTTCTGAATGGCTTGTGACTGACATGGTGCAGCCAGGAGTCCCTTATATGTAAAGACATCTTGTTATATGGAGAAGTTTCAGGGCAATGTCCAGAATCAGGTGGTTATGGTCAAGGGGGCAATGTCTGTGGGATAGAAGCCTGTTGGTGCATTCTCCTGCAGACCCTGACCCACCACACGTGACAGAACTCCCTCCAGCACCGTGTCCCAGTTGAACTCCTTGTATTTTGTTAAACAAATAACAAACTCCCTATGCAGCAGCAAGAAAGACAATGAAAATTGGAGGATGACCAAAGGGCTTCACAGTCCACACGGGGAGACACTTTTCCCCAATGGCCATAGTTTAACTACAAAAATAGAACTCATCACTGGTGCACCATGTTCATTGGAAAATAAGAAAACATGTCCTCCAGGTCACATAGATGCAGATCCAGCTCTGATGGTCTCACTACAAAGGAAGCTAAAGCTCCTGACAACAACATATATTTCAAGGACCCATCCTCAGAGGCAGTTACTCAAGAAGTCTTTAGGCCAGCAGAGCTCCATGTTTGTGGAGAGTTTCCCCTGTCCCTTACTTTTTGAAACTCATCTACCACCTCCAAGTTTGTGAATTCCTGAGCATTTTCCATTCCAGATATGTATTCACAGATTTTCTAACACTTCCCCTCTCATTGTGTCTTACTTGGGCCCAAGGTAATGTTAAGGCTTTGTTCTGGATGAAAGTGAGAAGATGTTTGTGTAGCACATATTTGCATACTCATAGATTCATTTTCCTATTTTCCATTGAAATACAGAATCCCTGACATGAACATATACCCTACTAGACTCTGACTAATAATCCTAAAATGATGTAGAAAAATAACCCAAGCAGAATAGAAATACAAGCAGTTCAGAGGATGCATGCTGTATAGTTGGACTTGCCTTTTGCATGATAAACGGTAGGTGTTAAATATGTAGACAATTTTTAATTGAAATAGTTCTCCATGTGTTTTTAAAGTAAACAAATATGTGAATTCCTGTCTCCCTTGCTTTGTAGCCAATTCAACACATGTATTTTTATATGCACATTTAGATTCCTACATGGTATCACATGCACAATTTGTGAGGTGGCTGATGGAAGATACAACTTATGAGAAGAGATCACTCCTCCTAAACGCAGTTGGAACTGAAAATACAACCTATGGGTGAGCTTCCTAGTATTACAATGTTATACATAAATCCATGTTCAGTAAAATGAATATTTTTGCATCTGTGGATGATATATATTTCATAATGAATTTCGATTTGCATATATTTCTACCTTTCAATATCTGTGGGGTTCTTTTGTATATATGTGTGTGTGTGTGTGTGTGTATATATATATATATATATATATATATATATATATATATATATTTTCCAGATTTTTCAAAATATGAAATATATATGTCTTATTTTACACTCCCTAAATTCACTCATATTCATGTATGTGGATTTATAATCAACTTTTCACAAGATTATTCTCAGAATTATTCATCCACCTGAAATACATATTTATTTTCTAGTACTGAAAACTAACTTCAGTGAATGGTGCATACAAATCCTAATTATTCTACAGTAACTGACCCTGTTTAACATCAATCCAAGTAGATTACTATGGGACATGATGTATGTTTTGACGTTCATTTTCATTCAAACCTGGTACATTACTATCTCTTCAGGTTATGCATATCATCGGATATGTATTTCATTCACAAGTTAGCAAAATTATTTGCATTTGTTTCACTTTCAATCACTTCCTATTCAGAACACATGAATTCCTCTATGTTTGTTGACTGGTATTTTTATGAGACTTCTTTCCAAACACAATATTTTCCAAATCCATAATCAGTTTTGAAGCAAAACTCACACACCCTTCATGAGAAAACATAACTCTAATATTACCATTAGATGTATAACTCGTTGGAATGAATGATTGTATATCAATATAAGATTTCTTATATATTTTAAGATATCAATTCAATCCATTATTTAAAGTGGAACTAGTTATATTATTTATTCACTGTATGGTGTATTCATACATTATCTCTATATTCATAGACAATGTGTACACCTCTCTGTACCCCCAATACTAATTTATTCATCTTCAAAATATGGCCCTCAGAAAAGGTGGAAGAAATACTCATGTCACCTGATCTACATATACATTTTATCAGAGTAATATTCTGGACACAAAATACAAAGTTCACACTTACGATTGTACCAAAGCCTAAATGGAAAGTGAGAAAGGATTACTACAATCATCCATGTGATGTTGCCTAATGCTCTCAAATGTCAGTCCTATTGGTGAGTACATATTTATTTCTTCCTAAGATTGTGTATTCAAACTCAACCCTGTTGAAAATGTCTAATCCTCTCACTGACTTTATACTTAGCCTGATTTCATAATGTCTCTATTGATATCTGCTTTCCTACATATTTTCCCCTGTTCATCATTGTGACTGACTCTTAACTTGTGTTGACATTTACATTCACTGTCTAACCAAAACCGTATTGCTAAAGAACTTTTTTTCCAAATTCTATATTCACTCTTCTTCCTAATCCTTCCGACTATCAGTTTTTGAATGGATGTTCTCTTCTATATTCAATCATCCAAGTAAAGGTCGTGCGAGCATCGGAGGAAGAGACTACCAAGAGAATACATCATGCAACAGCAAAGGGTTTATTTGGGGTCCAACATGCTGGGGCTCAGAGCTCACTTAATTAGAGCAGAGAGCCCTGAGAAGAGCTTATGCAGAGTTTATATACTTTTCTTGGAGAGGGCAGAAAGGGAAGTTTATTGATGGTTCAGGGTGAGTGGGTGGTTTGCATTCAACCGGGTGAGGGAGTACATTCTGCAGTTTGGCCGTTGGGGACAGCACATTCTGGGACAAGATTAGGAAACATTTCTCAACATTTCAACAGTGTTTTGTTAAGTGTACAGAAAAACAGGAAGTGACAAGTATATATTTTATTGACCTTTCATTCCCCACTTCTTCTGGCAACTTTTAATCATAAAAATGATCATTGGGGGATGTCACATTCTATGTTTGCTAGTGGGGTATTACCATAAGTTTAACTTGTCCAATTTGAGCTTGGAGAAAATAAATTACATGGTTGAGGAAACAGGGTTTTATAGTTAGCAATAATATGAGGATTATTATTGGACGGGCCAGAGTTGATAAAAACGTAGTTAACCAGGGGGACTGTGTAAACCAAGACTCAAACCACCATTTTTGGGCCTCTCTCTCTCCTTGACTCTCTTCAAGGCATCTTTTTAATTTACTCATAGATTATTTTACAACTCCATTATGGTCGACATTAAAAAAACATTCTTCCCTCAATGCAGCACAAAGGCCCCCTTCTCTAGTGAAAAAGAGATCCAACCCTCTACTGTTCTGTAAAACAACTTCAGAGAGAAAGGTTAAAGATTCCTGCAAAGCTGTGATGGAGGTTACTAATATCTTTAAGTTTTTATATATTCCTGCTCCTAATTGGGTCATTCGTTGTGTCCCATGGACCACGGCAGTGGTTCCTCTGCCCAACCCTGAAGCAACTCCTATTTGCAATGGAATGGCTAAGGTGAGGGATATATGTTTTCAGAGGAACCGGATTGTATGCCCCGCGATTTGAACTTCAAATGAATCTGTGTCATGATAGAGCACTCTGGGAAACATCCGCACCATTACACATTTAATCACATCTGTTGACAATTTCATTAAAACACAAACAATGTTTAAGTATATAGAATTAAACTGTTGTAGGGACGGACAAGGCAAGGCACCAAAGATAGCACCAAAGACAGGGAAACAGTCTTATTTGGTTGCAACCAGATTCAGAGGGCATTGCTTCTGTTGTAATCAATTAATCCCATGAAACCTAAGTTTATGTAGTTTCAGAATTTTGTACCCAACATGAAAGGGAAGGGGCTCAGAAGTTCATAGTCTTCAGAAGTTCACAAAAGGCAGTTTTTGTTTCTGTTTTTTCCTTAGGTCTGGGCAAGTTAAATTTTCAAGAACACCTGGGAGGGGGAGAGCTTTTTCTTCCCTTTCTTTTTTCCCCCTGCCAGCTTTTTCCATGGAGCCCAGTTTGTAACTTCTTTATCTTAGAAATGTAGCAATGTCTGTGAAGCCCCAGCTCAAGGCCAGGAGCCTTGTTCACATATTTTGTGAAAAACTAGTGAGGGTGTGTCTAGCTCAGGAGTGCTGATTTTTTAGCCAGTTGCCAAGTAGACCAGGTCAACACAAAAAGAGAAAGTTTATGTACACTGAAGTCTTTTATAGCGACTCTTTTCCTGAAAGTCCCATAGGCAGCCATGGTGAAGACTTCTGGAGAAGGTCAGACTGTGAGGTGGAGATTCTTTATGTGAATTGGAGTCATGAGAATACCCAAGCATAAATGGGCTAGCCTCTTCCGGGATTTGAAGAACCCATTTGACCCAAAGGGTCCCTATTCTCACTTGATGGAGGTCAGGAACCTTTCTGAAGAAGGCTAAGACTTCATCCACAATGACAGCAATTTTGGCCATTTTGGTTTTGGATGCACAGTTTGGATCTTTCTTAAGATCCATCAAGTGCTGAGAATCTAAGCCACAGCCTCACACAGGGCCAAGAGGCTGATTCAGACACATCCCTTTCCAAAGCAATTAAGCATAGAGACAAAGGTGATGCCCACTAATTTCCATTTGAAAAGTGTTTCTTCATGGTTCACAAAGGGTGTGCCTGAGGCAAGAGACTTTCCTGACATTCAGGTCAACATATCAGTAGGTAAGCAAAAGGCCCAAAGCAGGGTTTCTCCCTGAGACTTGTGTGGTCACACTGATATCTGAGTTTTCTGACATGCTGGCCATTCCCTTCAGCTATCCAGTACATGGCCATGTCACAGAGCTTGGAGGTGGTACACATCTTGGACACAATACCATGAGCCTATTTTGGAGAGTGGCCAGAATTTATGAAGAAAACCAGAACATAGAAAGATAGCAGGTGTTGCCCAAAGATAAGGCAAGCTGCAGTCCATTGATAAATTACGCAGGATGAATGCTGGGAAGTGTTCTACAAGACAGGACACATTCATTGAAGCATTTCCTTTTCTAATATCTACAACCACAGACACAGTGGGATATTCAGACATAGAAAGACTCGCCTTGCCAAAGGACTTAATAGAAACAGTTGACTCTAAACCAAACAAACCGCCTTTCCTATCCTCAGAACATGAGACAAAACCACAAAACCACATCCACACCCACAAAGGCACCTCCTTTCCCCAAGTAGGTCTGTGACTAGGCGCAGTGTCCTCAGACTGGTGGGCCATACTATGTTCCCCTGAAATGGACTGTCCTGTCTCAGTTCTGGTCTCCTTGGCCAACTGTGTGAAGTTGTCAGGAGCCAGTATTGAGCCACTAACTGCTTTCTCAGGAAATCCCCTCTTCTGAGCTATCCTGGCATTTGGCCATTCTCACATCGGTAGGTGCCAAGAAAGACTGACTCTGTTCTTGGTAAATCCAAACAAGTGAGAACACTGGTACTGGGACTGGGACTGTCTCTGTGTTCCTGGCTTCCTGGATTCCACGTTCAGAGATTTCTATCACCAAGGGAGTGAGGTGAAGTCACTTCCTTCAGAAACTGAATGAGGACACACTGCCTTGGCAACCAATTTGTCCTAACAGTTGCATCCAGAGTCCCATGGAGGCCTCCCATATTTCCTGTGACACTTTCACAAGTTAGAATGATATATTAACCATAGGCACCCAAATAGAGCTCTCCACACAGGCCTGATTTGGCCCATCTTCTTTACATTAAGAAGAGAGAGGCAGATTCAGACACAACTCTTCATCCTGAACAAGTTGTTTGCCATGGAAGAAGACTTTTGCTCACTCAGGTCCTTCATCGCTGACTATATCTTGTGCAGAGATCATTTCTGCATGGACTTTTGAGGTTCTCAGCAAGTCAAAGATCCCATACATTCCTGTATTGTAAGACCAACCCTGTTCATGCTCTTCTGTAAAGTTAGGTTGAGGGAACAGTGTATGGTTTGGATTAATAACATTTTCAATTTGGGTTAGGAATCATTCTACTGGATGAAAAATGGTATTGGGAACTGTGATATGTATAAGACTATAGAGGTGAAATATATGTATGAAAACATAAATCCAAGTATTGTTTGATGCCCAGAGGGCATTGGGCCCTTGATTGGGATACTTAGCTTTGAATTATGTTCTGCACAGATGTCTCAGATAAATCCATATACAATGGCATAGGACCATGTACCATGGTCCTATATACAAATAGGTCCATATATACACTCATCATAAAATCTGGCTGGAGTTTTCGATGAGGGGCGCAGCCCTAGACAGTGTACAAAATAAGCTACCTTGCCCCTCATTTGCCTGATGTCAGGGTGGAATGGGCACCCTTCCTGTGAACCAGGAGTGATCAAATAGGCCTACCGTTAATAATACTCTGCTTCTTCAATTTGAGGCGTTCGGATTGTGGTGTTTAGATTCTTTATGTGAATTGGAGTGATGATAAAAGCCAAGCACCTATGGGCTAGCCTCTGCAGGGCTTTGAAAAACTCATTTGACCCAATGTATCCCTATTCTCTCTTGATGGAGGTCAGGAACCTTACTGAAGAAGGCTAGAGACTTCATCCACAATGACAGCAATTTTGGCCATTTTGGTTTTGGATGCACACATGGGATCTTTCTTTAGATCCATCAGGTGCTGAGAATCTAACCCACTGCCTCACACAGGACCAAGAGGCTGATTCAGACACATCCCTTTCCAAAGCAATTAAGCAAAGAGCCACAGGTGATGCCCATTTATTTCCATTTGAAAACTGTTTTCTTTAGGCTTCAAAAAAGTTTGGCCTGAAGAAAAGACCTTCCTGACATTCAGGGAAACGGAACTATATGTAAGCAAAAGGCCCAAAGCAGGGTTTCTCAACTGAGTCATTTCTGGTCACACTGATATCTGAGTTTTCTGACATGCTGGCCATTCCCTTCAGCTATCCAGAACATGGCCATGTCACTGAGCTTGGAGGTGGTACAAAACCATGAGCCTATTCTGGAGATTTGCCAGAATTCAGGAAGAAAACAGGAACTTAGGAACATATTAGGTGTTGCTCATCCCTAAGGCCAGCCACAGTCCATTCATAAATTGGGCAGGATGAATGCTGGGAAGCATTCTACTAAACAGGGCACATCCATTGATGCATTCTCTTTTCTACTGTCTACATCAATGGACACAATGGGATACACAGACATGGAAAAACTCACCTTTTCAAATGACTTACTAGATCAGCCCACTCCAAAACAAACAAACCTCCTTTTCTAATTATTCTCAGAACATGAGAAAAAACTACAAACTCACACCCACACCCACAAAGGCATCTCCTTCCCCAAAGTAGGTCTGTGACTGTCCGGAATGTCCTCTGACTGGTGAGCCATACAATGTTACCTCAACATGGCCTGTCCTGTCTCAGATCTGATCTCGTTGGCCAACTCTGTCAGGATCCAGCAGTGAGCCACATCCTGCTTTCTCAGGAAAGGTCCCTTTTCAGAGCTCTCCTGGCTTTTAGCCATCCTCACATCAGTAGGTACCAAGAAAGACTGACTCTGTCGTTGGTAAATCCAAATAAGTGAGCCCACGTGGACTGGGACTGGGACTTGCTCTGTTTGCTTGGCTTCCAGGATCCCATGTTCAGAGAGTTCCATCACCAAGGAAGTTAGGTAGGTTACTTCCATCAGGAACTGTATTAGGTCACTGCCTTGGCAACCACTTTGCCCTAACAGTTGCTTCCAAGGTTCGCATGAAATGGAGGCTGCCCCTACTTCCTGTGACACTTTCACAAGTTAGAATGGTATATCAACCATTGTCCCCCAGGAACAGCTCTCTACACAGACCTGGTTTAGTCCATCTTCTCTACAATAAAAAGATAGACGTTGATTCAGACATATCCCTTCATCCTGACCAGGTTGTTTGCCTTGAAAGATGACTTTTTCTCTCTCGGGTCCTTCCCAGCAGCCTACATCTTCTACAGGGATAAATTCTGCATGGAACTTTGAGGTTCTCAGTAGATGGAATATGCCCTCCATTCCTGTATTTAAGACCAACTCTGTACCTCCTCTTCTGTAAAGTTAGATTGAGGAAAGAGTGTATGGTTAGGGTTAATAACATGTACAATTTGGGTTAGGAATCATTCTTCGGGATGAATAATGTTATTCTGACCTCTGATATTTATTAGAATATATAGGTGAAATATAAGTAGATAAAAAGAAATCTAGGTAAGCTTTGGAGACCAGAAGGGCATGGGGCCCTTGATTGGGATACTTAGCTTTGAATTATGTTCTGCAAAAATGTCTCCAATAAATCGATATACAATGGCATAGGTCCTTGTACCTTGGATGATTGAATGTAGAAGAGAACATCCAGTAAAAAAGAGATAGTCAATATGATTAGGAAGATACTCAATAGGTTTAGAAAGAAGAATGAGGATAGGATTTGTACCAAAAGTTCTTTAGCAATAGGGTTTCAGTTAGAGAGTGAATGTAAATGTTAGCACATGTGAAGAATCTGTCACAATGTTGAACTGGGGAAAATATGTAGGAAAGCAGATATCAATAGAGATTTTAGGATATCAGGCCAATTATAAAGTGAGTGATAGGATTAGACATTTTCAACAGCCTTGAGGTTGAATATATAATCTTAGGAAGAAAGAAATATGTAGTCACCAATAGGATTGACATTTGAGAGCAATAGATGTTTTTCATAATCCATGCTCACTTTCCATTTAGGCTTTGGTAAAAACATAAGTTTGATCTTTGTAGTTTTGTCCAGAATATTACTGTGATAAAATGTATATGTAGATCAGGTGACATGAGTATTTCTTCCACCATTTCTGGGTGCAATATTTTGAAGACATATAAATTAGTATTGGGGATACAAAGAGGTGTACGTTTGTCTATCAATATAGAGATAATGCATGAATAGACCATACTGTGAATAAATAATATAAGTACTTCCAACTTTAAATAAAGGATTGAATTGATATCTGAAAATATACAGGAAATCTTATATTGATATACAATCATTCATTCCAACCCGTTATACATCTAATGGTAATATTAGGGTAATGGTTTATCTGAAGAGTGTGTGAGTTTTGCTTCAAAATGATTAGAGAAATCGAAAATAATGTCTTTGGAAAGAAGTCTCATGAAAAGTCCAGCCAGGAAACCTGGAGGAATACATGTGTTCTGAAGCAGGAAGTGATTGATAGAGAGACAAATGCCTATAAATTTGTGAACTTGTGGATAAATATATATCCTATTATGTGCATAAACTGAAGAAATAGTAATGTACCAGTGTTGAATAAAAATGAACGTCAAAATAAACATTTTGTATCATAGGAATCTACTTACATTGATGTTAAACTGGGTAAGTTACTGTAGAAATATTAGGATTTGTATGCACCATTCACCGAAGTTAGTTTTCAGTACTAGGAAAAAAATATGTATTTCAGGTGGATGCATATTTCTGATAATAATCATGTAAAAGTTGATTGTAAATCCAAATACATGAACATGAATGAATTTAGGGAGTGTATAATAAGACACATATATTTCATATTTTGAAATATCTGGAGATTATATATATATATATATATATATATATATATATATATATATATATATATATTTATGTATATATACAAAACACCCACACAGACATTAAAAAGTAGCAATATATATGCCAATTGAAATTCATCATTAAATATATATCATCCACAGACCCAAGCTATTTATTTTACTAAACATAGATTTATTTATAATTTTGTTAAACTAGGAACCTCACCCATAGATTGAATTTTCAGTTCCAACTGTGTTTAGGAGGAGTGATCTCTTCTCACAATTTGTATCTGGCAAGTCAGCTACCTCACAAGAATGTACGTGTGATAATAGGTAGGATTCTGTATGTGCATGCAAAAATACATGTGCTGAATAGGCTACAGAGAAAGCAAGACAGGAATTCACATATTTGTTAACTTTAAAAACACATGGTGAACTATTTCAATTAAAAATTGACTAGATTTATAACACCAACCCTTTATCATGCAAAATGAAAGTCCAACTATACACCATGCCTCCTCTGAACTGCTTGTATTTCTATTCTGTTTGGGTTATGTTTCTCCATCATATTAGGATTAGTAGTCAGAGTCTAGTAGGGTATGGGTTAGTGTCAGGGTTTCAGTATTTTGAATGGAAAATTAGATAAGGAATCCAATGTGTATGCAAATATGTGCTATACACAAATCCTCCCACTCTCATCCAGAACGATGACTTGACATTGCCTTCCCCCCAAGTAAGACACAATTAGAGGAGAAGAGTTAGAAAATCTGTGAATACATATCTGGAAAATCCTCAGGAGTTTACAAACTTGGAGGTGGAAGAGGAGTTTCCAAAAGTAAGGGACAGGGTTGATAGACCCAACTTGATCTTTTATTAAAATTGGGAGCCATCTTGCCACAAAGCGATGAAAAGCTAATTTTGGGTTTACTATAAATTACTGCAATTTCTGAACCCATTTGGAATGTCTGCCCGTGCCTTTAACTCACCCATGCCTATCTCTCTGACCTGATAGCAGCCCTCTCTGAAAGTTTAGTGACACATTATAATTTTTGGCCTTCCCTGGCCAGACAACGACCCTCTCTGAGGTCTAATGGTCATCATTATTTCTGATGTTGGGGCCAGCAAAAAAAAAAGAAAAGTAAACTACATTTAGTGTGATGCTTGTCAAAGTTCTGTTATCTGTAATCCCCCTTTTGTGTAACTTTCTGGGCTATATAGCTGGGCTGTAGGAAAGGTGGGGTTGCTGTCTTGTTCCCGCCGTTTTGTGAGGGAGAGGCAGGCCGCCGGCCGGTTGAAATAATAAATTTGCCTTAATTTGATTTTAATTGGAGTCAGTGGTCTTTACTTTCATCCTGGTCTAACATTTTGCAGTTCCGCAGCAAGATGACCCTGCCAGTACAAATCACAAGACCAGACTGTTGGAAATTCTGAAGCTGGCCTTCCCTCCAGGGCCCCCGGCTACAGAGCCACTCTAGGGGATGCGCAACTTGAGATGTTTCAACGACTTGGAGTGAGACTTTGGTCCAGGGAGCACTGCAATGAACCACTGGACTATAACTATTAGCAAGCACCTGGTGGAGGAGGCCTCCATAGGTAAGTGGCACCTTTATAACATCTGATATCTGGTTAAGGGAGATCTCTTCTGATGACAGAGAGGAGGCCTGGGGAGGCTCACATATACTCCTGTCCGGGACTGTAACGAGAATCATGCTGTCCTTTGTTCTGTTATGTAGGGAATTCTTCTGGATGGGTAGAGAGGTGTGGATGGGCATGCACGCGGTCCTACCCAGGAGCTTTAGCAAGACATTGCAATGCTCCTCTGCTTTTTTTTTTTTTTTTTTTTTTTTTGGTGCCTGGTTTCTGTTTTTTTTTTTTGTTTTGTTTTGTTCTGTGTTCTATATGTTTTTTGTTTGTTTGTTTTTGTGCGTTTTGTTGTGTGATTTCTGTGGTAAAAACTTAAAGATATTGGACGTGAAAATGGGTAATAAAGCAAGTAAGCGTGACACCTTTTTGGACTGTGTTTTAAGGAACTGCGATGAACTTTACCTCCCTTTGTTAAGCAGGATAAGAGAAGCCCCTAGCTGGCTGCCTGGAGCACACCCACTGCACAAGGCAATGCCTGCTGCAGAGCTAAAAACTGAGTATCTCACAGGTTAAGAAGTGAAACTCCTTTAAAACCACTTGTACCTCCAGATCAAAAGAGTCACAACCTTTGGGCAGAGTCCCCTGTGTTTCTCCTTTGTTAGCAAAGCAATAAACCTCCCTTTTTCTTCTTCTCAAAAACCCTGTCCTCATTATTAAATTGGCATTAATTGGCTTCAAGGTCAGGAACTGAACTTTAAGTTTCAAATTTTGATAAACCACACCACCCCCGACCCGGAACTTTTTGAGAGCTGACTACTGATATGTTAGGAGATGGAGCATGGTTGTGGTGGAACCGAACCAGAGGAGCTAATCCTGTAAGTTAAAGGAGGGACCGAGGGACTTCCAGCAGCTGCCAAAGCCCTGTTACTTCAGGGAATTCCCTCCTTCCTTCCCTGCACTGTAAGCATTATGTAATGTCTGTCTTCTTAAAAAAGAGAAAAAGAAAAAGGGGATACTAAATTCAGTAAAGTCACCATGGAGACCCTTGATTTTACATTTCAGGTTGCCCCTCTGTAAAAACATGTGGTCCCCTTGTGGGGACTTCTATGGTGCCACTGGTGTAGGAGATTTTTCTCTTATCTGCTCTGTTTTAAAGGCTTCTGTCTGTAGGCCATAGTCTGGAGCTCCCTTCTGTCTGTCTTGTGTCTTTGTTTCTGGCCCTTTAAGACAAGTGCAATAATGTGTTGATATTTTAAATTGTTTCTTGGGAATGATCTTAGCTGAATGTGTGTCTAAATGATGATGTTTTATTGTAACAATCTGGTATCTGAATGGGTTTTTGAAGCATTGCACAATCTTGCAGGTAAAAGTCGGGTTTAGGTAATTGTTTAGTTTATGATTTCAGATAATTTATGCCAGAGAACATAAATACTTAGGATGGAAAACTAAAGAACTCTACTTCCAAGTTGGCAAGTAACTTCCCAATCATTCAGTCTTTTATTTCACCTATTTTGAATTGGGTAGCCTGGGAAAATGTCACTGTGCGTACCAGTGCATTAATTTGGACAAAGATAGTAAATCATTTTATGGTATCTGTTGACAAAACAAGATGTAAAGATATAAAATTTTGTGAATTGTATCTTAAACTTGTTTCATAATTTTCAACATCCTAACCTGAAAATTATGGTTAAAATGCCTTAGGACTGTTGTGTCTGCTCTGAATAGCAGTTTTTTCCTGCTCCTTCCTGACCTCAGCCAGGACTTATTTTTAAATGCAAATAAAAGAATCCTGCAAGCTCAGTAGGAGACTGATCTGAGGCCTAAGCAGAAAAAAAAGGCAAATTGTATGGTTTTTACTAATTACTGTCCAGTCGTTTTTTCTAGGACTCTTATTTTTTTCCTTAGATACTTTATTTAGTTTTTTTAGCTCATGATTTTGATCCTACAGACCTAAGTTAATGTTTTTCTGATCAGTTCTATCTTTGACCAACTGTGGAGTTTTTGAAACATTGCAATGCAGATTTCATCTGCGAAAAGCTATAAGGCCTTTACTATTTTTATGTGTGCACACTTCTGTTATGTGTTGTATGTCTATATATACATATATCCATATATCAAACATATGATACAGAAATTTACATATATAAAGAACGCTCATAAAAAAATGCTCATAAAAACAAATTTTAAAAAGTGGATCCAAGGATCCTTAATTCACGTTATTTAAATGGTTCAGTTTAAATTGGATAAACAGATAAAAAAAATGTCTTTAAATTTAAGCTTACAAGTTTTTCTAGGTGTTCAGATATCTAATAAAATATTAATGTCTACAAAATATCTAATATGACTTGGTTGTAGGACTTTTCCTTCAACAAAAAAATGGTTTACAATCTTCAATACATTTGTCTAATATTTTGATAAATAAGTAAATTAAATTTCATATGAGATTACTCATTCATGAGTACTTTTGTTAGATATCTGATTGATTAACTAAGGTCTGTACAAGTTTGTACTAAATTCTGTATAAGATTGTAAAAATCAGTCATGTGTTAAAGAGACAAAAATTTCTTAAAACATAAGTTTACCCATAACATTGTGTTTATTAAGTTTTATTTTTTCTAGAGCTAGCAACCATAAAAATTAAACAACTGATTAAATAAGAACTGTTATTTTAGAGAACTGTACTGTCATTACTTTAAAAGCTAAACTTGGTTAATGTGGAAACATCAATGTAATTATGATGCTATTAATGTGCTCATATCTTACATGTACAAGTCTGTAAGGTAGAAACTTAAAAGAGCATTATATCATGCTGGCGTTCTTAAGTTGTATGGTAAAAATATACATTGGGAATTTATTTATCTGTTATCATAAAGATAAGTAAAGTTTTATGTTACTTTTTACATTTGGGAACAATTTAAATGTATTTTTAAGTTAATGAGAGCCTAATCTATGTAAAGGTTAAAAACTTTCAGCCTTTCTTTAATTCATGTTTTAAATGTGATATCATACGGTGTTAGCTAATGTTCATGTGACCTAAAAAAATTTATGTAAACTATGTAAAATGATATTTAAAAAAAAAGATCAGCTTTAGAACTAAAACCCTTAAGATTTATAAAGAGACCTGCCTTACCTGAGATAAGGCTCTGTGTCCCATCTTACTACATGTGAGAATGACTATGAAAACAGTAGGTTAGATTATGTTTCATTTAAAGTTTTGTTCAAAAGTTGTTTTTTTTTTCTGTCAAGATTACTAGGATCTGTAACAGGGGATATAATTTATAACTAAGCAAAAAATTCAGGGTAGCTATTATGCAAACTAAGTATATTTACTCTTGTTAAAAAATTTTATTTTATAATTTCCTTATAAGTGATCTAAAGATTCTCTGTTAGTGTTTTACAGAATTGTTGCTTTAAGAACACAACATGGGTTAATTTAAGATAATAAGTCATCACCTACAAGACAAAAAGAATAACACAGATCCCAATTAATAAAAAGATAAATAATTATAAAGTTATAGACATTAAAGCCCAGTACTCTTAACATAAGGCAGTTAAAATTTATTTGCTGGATATTTAAGATTAGGATTTAAAATTAAAGTTAAATGAAAAGGGACATCTGTAACAGGGGATATAATTTATAACTAAGCAAAAAATTCAGGGTAGCTATTATGCAAACTAAGTATATTTACTCTTGTTAAAAAATTTTATTTTATAATTTCCTTATAAGTGATCTAAAGATTCTCTGTTAGTGTTTTACAGAATTGTTGCTTTAAGAACACAACATGGGTTAATTTAAGATAATAAGTCATCACCTACAAGACAAAAAGAATAACACAGATCCCAATTAATAAAAAGATAAATAATTATAAAGTTATAGACATTAAAGCCCAGTACTCTTAACATAAGGCAGTTAAAATTTATTTGCTGGATATTTAAGATTAGGATTTAAAATTAAAGTTAAATGAAAAGGGACAAGAAAACTAATATTTGGCTCTTGCCCTCTGAGTCAGTCTGAATCCAGGGAACAGGGGACTTCTCTAAAGAGCTTTTCAACTCTGGGCCATATAACCTCCCCATCAGGGGGATTAATGAGACCACTGGAGAACAGAAAGCCAATCAGTGCATTTGCTAAGAAGAGGAGAGTCATCAGAGAAGGGAGACATCCCTGATGCTGCCGAGGGAAGCCACATGGTCAAGGAACACCTGGACCCACCTAGCCCAAAAGGCACTAGCAGAACTGAGAAGCTGCTCTCAATTCTCCCCAGGAATGGCAACCATAAAAGCTCAGCTGACTGTTACCAATAGATAGAAACAAAAGTCAGTTTGACTGCTTCATCTTAAACACTTAGCAAAGACAGTTGAAAGCAGAATACAGCCATTCCTGGACATTTTAAATAATAATAATAATAATAATAATAATAATAATAATAATAATATTTTAATGTATACACTTTATATTAGCCTCCCAAAATAAGTAAGACTGGAGGTTACAAAGAAGGATTCTCAGACAGGAATGCCTGATAACTATAAAAAGACTCTATCAAGAGGAGCTGCCAGAGGCAGAAGTTTTTAGTTTAAGGCCTCAGATATTTCTAACCTACACGGTTAGGCTTGGTGTTGGCTAGTATGATTATCCAGCACTGAGTAACAGAATTAAAGGTTTTTCTATTAGACACAGAGGTCATTCTAGTAAACTGATTTTGCAAGATCAGATGACATTAAATTATTAAACTGTATCTTATGGGGAGGGACAACTGTAACACTAAATGTTAAGTATTAAGTTGACAGTCCTGATAACTGGGGATATTAAAGACTGGTGAGGGAACTTCTGTACAGTGACTTGTTCTAGCTGCTGCAACATTTATTCAGTACTCATGTTTTTTGTTTCTCTCATAGAAGAACCCATCCCCAGATGACTTTACAACCTGTTCTTCCCCAATGAGACTTCAAACCGAACTGACCTCTAAAAGGCAACTCATGTCCCTCATGCTGTTCCCCCTCACGTCACCCTCTCTCAGCTCAGAAGAAGCCAAAATGAGTAATGCCTCTCTTCTTACAACAGTGGAGCCAAAAGTAAATAGACTATCAATATACGTAATTAATTAAGTCAGGTAAAATCACAGAGACCGGTTTTGGGTGATTTGAAAAAATAGGGAGACTGTTGCATCAGAGAATAAAATTCCCTCAGTGCTCTTCACCTACCGTATGAAAGATATGAAAGGGACACATTAGAAAAGGGGGGAATGATAGACCCAACCTGATCTTTTATTAAAGTTTGGAGCCATCTTGCCACAAAGCCAAGAAAGGATAATTTTTCTTAACTATTAATTACAGCAAATTTCGAACCTGTTTGGAATGCCTGCCCGTGCCTTGAACTCACCCATGGCTGGCTCTCTGACCAGATAACAGCCCTCTCTGAAACTTTGTTGACACCTCATAAATATTGGCCTTCCCTGGTCAGATTACACTCTCTGAGGCTCTAATGGTCCCCATAAATTCTGATGTTTGTGTCAGCAAAAAAAAAAAAAAAAGTAAACTACCATTAGTGTGATGCTTGTCAGAGTTCTGTTATCCGTAACCCCCCTTTTGTGTAACTTTCGGGGCTATAAAGCTGGGCTGTAAGAAAGGTGGGGTTTCTCTCTTGTTTCCGCCATTTTGGGAAGGAGAGGCACCAGGGTGGTGGAAATAATAAGCTTGTTTTAATTTGATTTTAATTGGAGTCAGTGGTGATTTCTTGCATCCTGGTCTAAAAGGTAAACACTCCACAAACATTGAGCTCTGCTGGCCTAAAGACTTTTTGAGAAACTGCCTCTGAGGATGGGCACTTGACATATATGTTGTTGTCAGGAGCTTTTGCTTCCATTCTAATGAAACCATCAAAGCTGGGTCTGCATCTATGTGACCTAGAGGACATTGTTTCTTATTTTCCAAAGAACATGAGGCAGAAGTGCTGACTTCTCTCTTTGTAAGTAAACTGTGGCCACTGAAAGCTAATTGTCTCCGCATGTGGATTGTGAAGCCATTAGGTCATCCTCCACTTTTCATGGACTTTCTTGCTGCTGCACTGGGAGTTTGGTATTTGCTTCATGAAATGCAAGGAATTCAACTGGGACACAGTGCTGGAGGGAGTCCTCTCACGTGTGGTGGGTAAGGGTCTGCAGGACAATGCAACAACTAAGCTTCTATCCCACATAGATTGCCCCATTGACCATAGCAACTTGATACTGAACATTGCCCTGAAACATCTCCATATAACAAGATGCCATTTATGAAGAGGTTTCAGACATATAAGTGATTCCTGTCTCCACCATGTCAGCCACCAGCCATTTGGAAGTCAATGGCAGATCCACATGGCCCGACCACAGATATTTTACCACACACCTGCACACCACAGCTCTGGGCCCACTACTCAGCAGGCTCCAACATACTGGCATCTCTGTTCTACACCATTTTCATGAAACCCAGTCAATCAAGGCACTCTCTGGTATACTCATGATCAACAACAGGACATCCAAAGATTCTCCAGTGCCACCTGGTCATGGGAATTTTAAAAATTTCATGGTATTTATCTAGCCATTTTTCAAGGATGAAGTTGGAGAAACTGTGGGTTTCAATTCATTCAGGAACCATTAAATTTTGAGGTAGCACATTTCAAGAAATGCTCTGGAGAACTCGCAGAGGCAAAGCTTCCCAAAGAGTGGCCAAAATGACACATGAAGCCAGGCCCATGAGGTCTACAATGTTAGGTCCATGTGTGATTTGACTCTCAACTATGGCTGCCAAGTCTATAAAAATAAAATCATGTGATATCCTGGCTGAAATTCCCAATGCTCTTACGAAAGCCACCATTGGCTGAGATCTCAGTTTCCAAGGGCGACTCTCATGCATGGCCTCCTAAAATCCCAACAAAATTCATGGCAATACTTCTCTGAAGTGAGTTACATAACTCAGTCTCTAAGGGGAATGACACTAGAGTTCATGTTCAGGTGGACCCAGGCATCTCTTCTAACTACCACACAAATGACTGCTGGGAGCCATCAGCCAAGTAGGTATGACAATTTCCTTGCCAGCGTACCCCCATGTTTCCTTAGTGGAAGGACTCATGGAAATAGGACATTTTGCAGGACATTGCATGTAAGGTGACCTTGCTGAAGGACCAGGGCGGATCCATGTTTAGGGTGTTCCTGGTTTGGCATAATAGGAGATTAGGGTGTTCCCCCTTTAGAATAGGGTGTATCCTGCTGCTGAGTTCCTCTTGATTCTTAGGATCAGACAGTATATTTGGGAGACAGAATCCCAGGAGTAGTGGATTTGGGCAGAGAGTGGATTTGGGCAGGAACGTGGATTTCCCCAGAACGTGTTTGTAGACGGCTGGTGTGAGTTCGGGAATAAAGAATTGCTGTTTGAATCTACAAGCTGTGTGGAGACTCGTGATTTGTGCCCAGCCAGAGACTGCGGCATTTGATGGCTCGTACGCGGAACGCCTGAAGCTTGGGGGTAAGTGAAATTGCTCGCCCCTGAGGGAAGGCGAGAGAATGGGTGACCATTTCAAAAAACAATGTGTTCTTCTTTTGATTTATTTTGTTTTTCTTTCAAGCTGCCTATCTCTAGAAATTTCTCAGGCAAACTGGTTGACTAAAGGTTTGATGTTTGTCGGCCCTGAGGAAGAGAAAATTGATACAACGATTTTTTATTCCGTTTTTGTTTCATTCAGATTCGGTTTTGTTTTGTGTTATCTTATTGGGTTGCGTTATCTTTATAGTAGATTAAAACAAACTGAAAATATGTTAAGCAAATTGTTAGAGGTTCAGAACATGGAGAAAGACATTTTAGATCAAGCAAAAGAGAAGGTCTCTCGAGCTAGTCAGACAGAGGAAGAAAATTTAAAGGATAAGGGGTTGTTAGGAAAAAGGCCACAACAGGAGGCTGTTACTAACTCCGTTTTATCACAAGAGGGTTTAATTCAACCAACAGGCCCACCGATAGAGACAGCTGAGTGGCCCTCAAACCCCGTAGTTGATAATTGGGATTCTGAGACAGGACCTCAAAGATTAGCATGCCCTGTACTTGAGCAGGCAGGAGGGCAGTGAATTCACCATGCTTTAGATTTTAAAACAGTGAAGCAGTTAAAGGAGGCTGTAACAACCTATGGTCCCCAAGCTCCCTTCACGGTAAGCATGGTCGAGTCCATTACTAACTTGGACATGATGCCAGCAGATTGGGCTAGCATGTGTAAATCTGTGCTAAATGGAGGACAATATTTGTTATGGAAGGTTGCCAATGAGGAATTATGCGCAGAGACAGCTAGGCGAAATGCAGCAGCCGGTTACCCTCAAAGAAATCTAGAAATGTTGCTAGAGAAAGGACCTTATGAGGGTCAGCGGCAACAAATTGAATATGATCCTGCTATATATGCACAAATTGCTGCAGATGCAGTTAGGGCATGGAAGACTTTACAAGGACATGGAGATTTACAAGGCCAGCTATCTAAGGTAATACAGAGTGGTAATGAACCTTACGCTGACTTTGTAGACAGGCTAATTCAAATGGCTGCCAAAATTTTGGGGGATACAGAACAAGCAATGCCATTAATAAAACAACTGGCTTATGACCAAGCAAATCGTTGCTGCAGAGAGGTTATTAGACCATGGAGACATGAAGATTTAAACACATATATTAAATTATGTAGAGATATTAATGAACAAGAGCAAGTCTTGGCAGCTGCAGTACAACAGGCTTTTGATGCCAGGCCAAAAACATGCTATGATTGTGAAAAAACAGTACATTTTAAAAGGAGTTGCCTCATAGGAGGAGGATTTAACAAAACTAGTTATCAAAGAAATAGAATACCAGGTATTTGCCCACGATGCCGTAGAGGGAGACATTGGGCTAATGAATGCCGTTCTCAAACTACCATAGAGGGTACTCCCTTAACAAAAAACGGACAAGGACCAGGTATTTACCCATGATATCGTGGAGAAAGGCATCAGACTCCATTGCCAAAAAACGGACCAAGGGGCCCAATGCTCCGGGGCCCACAACCACAAATATACGGGGCAGTGGAGGAACCCAGCAACACCATTAGAGTAGTGCCCAGGACACATTGTCCATTAAATCCCTCATCAGACAAACCCGAGGGAGCACAGGGTTGGACATCTGCGCCTCTGCCAGAGCAGTACTAACTCCAGAGATGGGAGTTCAAATCATTCCTTCAGGAATAAAAGGACCTCTTCCCCAAGGGACAGTAGGCTTATTATTGGGACGTAGTTCACCTACATTAAAAGGACTTAAGATAAGTCCTGGGGTAATTGATCTCGATTATGTAGGTGAAATAAAAATTATAGCTAGTTCTCCAAGAGGTATATCAGTAATTTCACCTGGAGATAGAATAGCACAGTTGTTAATAATACCCATCCTACATAATAAATTTCCTAGTCATAGTGTAAAAATAGGTTCCAGGGGATTAGGCTCCACAGGTGTAGATTGGGCTATGTTGTCTTCAAATTTAGATTCTCGCCCAATGTTAAAACTAAATATTCAAGCACACGACTTTAATGGGCTACGGGACACAGGTGCAGACCTTAGCATCATATCTAGTCAGGAATGGCCAAAACATTGGCCATTACAACAAGCCACTCAAACGCTTCGAGGCCTAGGAGTGGCTGCTAATCCCCATAGAAGAACAATGTTATTATATTGGAAGGATCCTGAAGGTTGTGAGGGAACTATACAGCCATATGTATTGGATCATCTTCCTATAAATTTATGGGGACGAGATGACCTAGATCAATTAGGTTTGACGTTAACAAATAACATCAATCCTAATGCGCCCACTACTAGGGCTAGACAAGGTTTTAGGAAAGAAAAAAGATTAGGAAAACAAGGACAAGATACAGCAGCACCAATTCAAATAGATCAAGGAACAGAAAGACATGGGTTGGATTTTCAGAAAGGGCCACTGAGACAATAAAAATTACTTGGAAATCAAAAAGACCAGTGTGGGTTCCTCAGTGGCCCCTGACTAAAGAAAAGATACAAGTAGCCCATGATCTGGTCAAACAACAATTAGTGGAAGGACATATACAACCTTCCATATCTCCCCATAATACTCCCATTTTTGTCATTAAAAAAAATCTGGTAAATGGAGATTATTGCAAGATTTAAGAGCCATTAATAATGAGATGGTTATTATGGGACATGCTCAATCAGGGATTCCTCAATTGTCTGCTTTGCCAAAAACCTGGCATGTTTTAGCCATAGATATTAAAGATTTTTTTTTTCAATTCCAATTCATCCCAAGGATAGTCCACGCTTTGCATTTACTATCCCTGCATTAAATCATGAAGGTCCTGATCAGAGATATGAATGGAAAGTACTCCCTCAAGGGATGGCTAACAGTCCAACTATGTGTCAAACATATGTTAATAAAGCAATCCAGCCACTTAGAAATCAAAATCCTGAACTACAAATATTTCACTATTGGCACATAAAGATAAAAACATATTGCTGGAATGTTATGCAACACTTACAAACTTATTAAAAAATTATAATCTAGAGATAGCAATAGATAAAGTACAATTAAATTTTCCAATTAATTATTTAGGAGTTCTATTATCCTCAACCATGGTCCGTCCACCAAAAATTCAAATACAAGTAGATCAACTCAAGTCACTTAACGACTTTCAAAAGTTATTGGGAGACATAAATTGGATAAGGCCTTATCTAGGCATACCAACAGGAAAGTTGGGACCTTTATTTGATATTCCAAAAGGTCCATCAGATCCAAACTCACCTCGCATGTTAACTCCTAAAGCAAGAAAGGCATTGAAAATTCTTGAAGCATATATGGAACGTGGATTTCCCCAGAACGTGTCTGTAGACGGCCTGTGTGAGTTCGGGAATAAAGAATTGCTGTTTTAATCTACAAGCTGTGTGGAGAATCGTGATTTGTGCCCAGCCAGAGACTGCAGCATCTGACCGCAATTAAAACCAAAACAGTCCCACATGACCCTCATCTTCTTCCATATAGACACTCATAATAACCTCTGACTAAAGTTTTCAATGAGGGGTGCAGCCTTAGACATTGTCCAAAATAAGCACCATTGCCCCTTGTTTGCCTAAAGTGAGGGTGGCCTGGACACCCTTCCTGTGAACCAAGAGTGATCAAATATGCCGGCTATATAACTGCTCTGCTTCTCCTGAATGAGGCTTACTGACTGTCTGGTATAGATTCTTGAGAAAACCTAAGCACATATCGGCTAGCCTCTGCAGGGTTTGAAGAACTGATTTGACCCAAAGGATCCATATTCTCACTTGATGGAGGTCAGGAAGCTAACAGAGGAAGGCGAGAACCTTCATCCACAATAACTGCTCTTTTGGCCATTTTGGTTTGGATGCACACTTGGAAACTTTCTTTAGATCCATCAGGTGCTGAGAATCTGAGTGACTCTCTCACACAGGGCCAAGAGGCTGATTCAGCCACACCCCTTTCCAAAGCAATTAAGCAAAGAGCCACAGGTGATGCCCATTCATTTCCATTTAAAAACTGTTTTCTTCAGGCTTCAAAAAGGGGTGGCCTGAGGCAAAGACCTTCCTGACATTCAGGACAATAGAACAATAGGTAAGCAAAAGGCCCAAAGCAGTGTTTCTCCACTGAGACTTTACTGGTCACACTGATATCTGAGTTTTCTGAGATGCTCGCCATTCCCTTCAGCTATCCAGTACATGGTATGTCACAGAGTTTGGAGGTGGTACATATTTGGAAACAAAACCATGAGGCTATCCTGGAGAGTGGCCAGTATTCAGGAAGAAAAGAGGAGCTTAGGAAGGTAGTAGGTGTTGCCCATCCATAAGGCAAGCCACTCTCCATTCTTAAATTGGGTGGGATGAATGCTGGGTAGCTTTCTACTACACAGGACACAACCATTGATGCATTCTCTTTTCAAATGTCTACAACCACGGATACAGTGGGATACAAAGACATAGAAACATTCGTGTTATCAAACGACTTTCTCGAAACATTCCAGTCTAAACAAATAAACCGCCTTTCCTACCTATTCTCAGAACCTGAGACAAAACCACACACTAACACAGACACCCACAATGGCACCTCCTTCCCCCAAGTATGTCTGTAACTATCCTGAGTGTCCTCTGACTGGTAGGCCTTACTATTTTCCCCCCAAATTGCATGTCCTGTCTCAGATCTGGTCTTTTTGGCCAACTCTTTGAAGTTGTCAGGAGTCATGGTTTAGCCACTACCTGCTTTCCCAGAAAAGGCCCCTCTTCAAAGCTCTCCTGGCATTTGGCCATCATCACATAAGTAGGTACCAATAAAGACTGACTCTGTCCTTGGTAAATCCAAACAATTGAGACCACAGGGACTGGGACTGGGCCTTGCTCTGTGTGCCTGGCTTCCTGGATCCCAAGTTCAGAGAGTTCCATCAACAAGAAAGTGTGGTAGGTCACTTCCTTCAGGAACTGAACGAGGTCACTGCCTTGGCAATCACTTTGTTCTAACAATTGCTTCCAAGGGTCCCATGAGATCGAGGCTGCCCCTACTTCATGTGACACTTTCACAAGTTAGAATGGTATATCAACCATAGGCACCTGGGAACAGCTGTCCACACAGGCCTGGTTTGGTCCATTTAATCTACATTAAGAAGAGAGAGGCTGATTCAGACACATCCCTTCATTCTGACCAGGTTGTTTGATATGTAAGTTGACATGGAGTTGACTTTTGCTCTCTCAGGTCCTTCTTAGGTGAAAAGGTCGGTCGAATGTTGGAGGAAAAGACCACCAAGAGACTGTCTCATGCCACAGCCAAGGGTTTTTTGGGGGTCCAGCATGCTGGGGCTCAGAGCTCACTCCAGAGGAGCAAAGAGCAAAGAGCCCCGAGAACAACTTGAGCATGGTTTATATACATTCTTTAGAGAGGGCAGGGACTTTACATACATTCTAGCCTCCTTTTGCAAATCATCATATACCACGGAAAAATCAAATAACAACTCTAAAACATGATTAGCACATTCATTGGCGGACACACGTCGGGCAGGGGTGATTGGTCAGCCCTGAGAATGGGTATACATTTAAACTGATTGGTTGAAGCCCTGAGATGTATATGTGCTGAGCTTCACGGTTTCTGGGAAGGGGTTGTTAAGTAACTAGGTGGTCAGGGAAGATTTCAACACACATCTAATGGGCAGTTCCGGGAAATGTCTTAACTGCCACAGGAATTTCAGGTTCTGAGTGCAGCTTGTAAACTTTATAAAACCTGGTTCTTTACGTTTCAATTTCAATTTCTTTTATTATTTAATTTCCCACTGCGTTTTCTGAAAACTTTTAATCTTAAAAATAATGAATCATAATTATTGCGGGGTCTCACATTCTATTTCTGCCAGTGGAGCGTATTTCTGTCTGATTACAATGAGTTTTACATGCCCAATCTGAGCCTGGAGAAAGGTAAATATGCTATTAAGCAAACAAGTTCCCACAGCTAGCAACACCATAAGGATGATCAGGGGTCCTGCTAAGGCTGATAGGAGTGTAGTTAACCAGGGGGACTGGGTAAACCATGACTCAAACCACCCTTGTTGAATATCCCTTTCTCTCTGGTGCTCTTCAAGGCATTTTCTCAATTTACTCAAGGATTCTTTTACAACTCCAGTATGGTCAGGATAAAAACAACATTCTTCTCTCAGTGCAGCCCAGAAGCTCCCCGCCCTCATGAAGAGGAGGTCTAATCCTCACCTGTTCTGTAAAACCACTTCAGAGAGAGAGGTTAAGGATTTCTGAAAAACTGTGATGCAGGTCTCTAACGTCTTCAAGTCTTGAGATATTGCTGTTTCTAATTGGGCCATTTGTTGTGACCCACGGATCATATCAGCTGTTCCTGTACCCACTCCTGCAGCAGCTCCTATCCCCAATAGGATGGCTAGAGTAAGGGACACAGGCTCCCAGCGAAATCGGGTTTTCTTGTCCCCCTAGTAGACCTTCAAATGTTTCTGCATCATGATAGAGCACCCTGGGGAGTTTCTGCACCAATACACAATATTTTAGAGAGCTGTCCAATACCTGGGATGAAATGCAAGGAGTTCTAACTATGTGGAGTTCAGTACCATAAAGGTTCCTTTATTTAGTTCCCAGGGGGAGGAGTCACCTGTACTCTGGACTGGAGAAGTAGGCAAAAACGGAAACTGGGAAGTATGAGATGATAGAGGGGTTCTGGTAGATCTAGGCACTGGGTCCTCCACAGGGTTGGGCCTGTTTGCGACTTTGGAAATCAGCTGGGCACACGTAAAAATCAAGACTGGCTAGTTTACACCTGGGCTGGGGGAGATGACATCCATAATTCATGGGGTAAGGTGGTCTATGTTGCCCTGGTTTGGGTTTGAGTGGGATCTGTGTGGGGTCCTCTATGTCAGGGAGATCCCAGTCAGAGAGGCCTATGGCAAGCTGACAAATGTCCGGGTGGAGAGATGGCCACCAAGTCCATAAGGGGGCTCTATGTGAAATAGACCACACTACTTGCCCAGTAGGATTTATAACTTGCCATTGTTGCTGAACAGGCTGATGGGGATTAGGACTGCTGGTGGTCAGGGGAAGAATCCATAGCCCTACCCACAAGACGGACACGCAACTTGAGATTGTTACCAGTCTGTTCCAATTTCCAGCCGGAGTCTGGACAGGGCGCAGGCTTGAGATGGGAGACATTGATCCAGGAAGTGATCCCATCCACTTTCACCACTGTAGGTGTTATAAGCAGCACCTGGTATGGTCCTTTCCAGCGGGGTTCCAGGGATGACACCTGATGCCGTCTCACGTAGACAAAGTCTCCAACTTGATATTGATGTGGGGTTCCCTCATCTCCAGGCTGATAAGCAGTGGCCAACTGTTTCCACAGGTATTGCTGGGTGTTGGGTTTGTTCAAGGGCTTTAATCTGTCAAGCAAGGGGGTGTGAAAGGAATCATTAAGTCTCAGAGTTGGGATTAGGTCCCTTACTGGAGGAGGGGCACCATAGAGTATTTCATAAGGGGTTAAGTTACACAAAGAGGCAGAGAGGTTATTTCTTGCATGAAACAGTGCATAAGGTAGGAGCATAATCCAATTTTTTATGCCGGTTTCCAAGCTTAATTTTGTTAAGTTCTCTTTGATGGTTCTATTCATCCTTTGAACCTGTCCTGAGCTCTGGGGTCTATAAGCACAATGTAACTTCCAATTAATCCCCAGGGTCCTGGTGAATCCCTGACTTACCTGGGCTTCGAATGTTGGTCCGTTATCAGACCCTAGTACCTTAGGCAGTCCGAACCTTGGAAAATGTCTTCTAGGATCTTTTTGACCACTTTTTGTTCTCCCCGTTGTGGAAAAAGTTAAAAGAGTCACTCCATTTAGGGCTGCCAATTAAGCTTCCTAATCTGCTCTTCTGTTTCCAACCGCCACGGGGTCGTTTTCCTTCTGGTGCCCTGGACAGTGCACTATAGCTAAGTCCTTAGGGCCCTGCACTGCTGAGAGAAGTTGGAGGATCTCATCTTTGTTCTTTATTTCTTTCCCAGTGGAGGTTAATAGCCACCTTTGCTGGTAAGTAGCCCCCTGCACATTTGCAGTGACAAATGTGTATATGGTGGCCCTTTTGCCTGTTGCTAGTTCCAATGGTTTCATAAGGGCAATCAGTTCTGCTTTTTGGGCTGATGTCCCTTCTGGGAGACCAGAGAACAAGATGACATTAGTTTCGCTAACTACTGCTGCTCCAGCCCGCTGCTTACCGTCTTGGAGGAAGCTGGTGCCCTCCGTAAACCATACGACTTCAGGGCGAGGCAGTGGCTGATCCTTCAAGTCTCGTCGTATACTGTTTTCCTCTGCCAGTATGTGTTGACACTCATGAGCGACGGGTCCTGATGATACTTCTGGCAGCAGTGTTGCCGGGTTGAGTGGAGCAGGGGGTCCCAACATTATTCTGCCTTTGTCAAGCAAGAGGCTCTGGTAGTGGTTTATTCTGAAGTTTGATAGCCACCTTTCTGGAGGCTGACAGATGATGCTCTCCAGGGCATGGGGGGCTATAATGGTTAGCTTCTGTCCCAAGTTCATATACGAGCATCTTTTATTAGAAGGGCTGCTGCTGTTATAGCTCTTAAGCAATGGAGCCACCCGCTAGCCACTGGGTCCAATTTTTTTGATAAGAATGCTACGGGCCTTTTCAAAGGTCCCAAAGTCTGAGTGATCACTCCCAGTGCTATTCCTTTCTTTTCTTCGATGTAGAGAGTGAAGGGTTTTTCTACATCTGGGAGTGCTAAGGCCGGAGCAGATAGCAGCACCTTTTTTTGACATTATAAAAAGCTTATTGTGCTCAGGGTTCCATTGGAAGTAGGCATCCCCCTTTATCAGCGGGTATAAAGGGGCAGCCAGAGATGCAAACCCAGGAATCCATAACCTGCAAGAGTCGGCAGTCCCAAGAAACTCTCTGAGTTGTCTCTTATTATATGGGGGCGGTATCTGCACAACAGTTTGTTTTCTGCGCTCAGTGAGCCATTGTTTGCCACCCCTAAGAGAATAACCAAGGAAGATTACTTCTTGCTGACAAATTTGGACCTTATGGCAGAAGCCCTATATCCAAGCCGAGCAAGCTCAGATAATAGTGCTTGGGCCCCAGACTCATAGTTCTCCTTGGTGTCGGCTGACAGTAGGAGATCATCCACATATTGGAGTAGGGTGACTTCGGGGTGTACAGTTCTGAAGTCGTTGAAGTCCCTGTGGAGGGCTTCATCAAAGAGAGTGGGGGAGTACTTGAACCCCTGTGGGAGTCTAGTCCAGGTTACTTGGCCAGATGTTCCAGTTTCTGGGTCTATCTACTTGAAAGCAAACAGGAACTGACTGTCCTTATGTAGGTGGAAAGCAGAAGTAAGCAACTTTTAAGTCCACCACAGTGTACCATTCCCGCTCCAGATTCAGAGTGCTAAGCAAATTATATGGAGTGGGTACTGTGGGGTGAATGTCCTGCACTCTGTTGTTAATTCTCTTAGGTCTTGAACAGGACGGTAGTCCCCAGTTCCTGGCTTTCCTACTGGTAACAGGGGGGTATTCCTGGCTGATTTACAGGGCCTTAGGATACCAAGAGCCAGGTATTTCTGAATATGGCGCCTTATCCCATCCTTAGCTTCTTTGCTTAGAGGATATTGTTTAACACTGATTAGAGAGACAGAGGCTTTTAATTCTACTACTATTGGAGGTTGTTTTATGGCAAGACCTAATCCAGCAGTTTCTGCCCAGGTATTAGGATAATCTTTTATACATTTCTGTGCTAGTTTGCCTGTTTGATCAGTCCTAGGGAGCGAGAAGAGTTGTTGTTCATCTTCTGTGGACATAGTCAAAGCCGTGACTATGGGAGTTTTTACTGAAGGCTTTAGAAACTTCACTTGGGGACCATCAGAGTTAAAGGTTATTCTATCCTGGAGTTTGGTAAGCAGTTCCCTGTCCATCAATGGGGCTGGGCATTCTAGGACTACTAGGAAAGAGTGGTGGACTTTTCCCTTTCCTACATCCATAATACTCTTAGTTGTCCAAGCCCGATATCTACTGCAATTAGCCCCTTGAACAAGAGACCCTTTATTTGATAGGGGGCCAAGTGGGGTCTTAAGGGCTGAGTATACTGCTCCTGTATCCACTTCAAAGTTCACTAGAGTCTCCTCCACTTCAAATGTTACCCTGAGCTTGGGGAGGAGATCTGAGCCCCGACATTCCTAGTCCTCTTCTAGAGTCAGCATGGCGGGCTGGGGTGGCTGCTTCTTTTTGGGGCACTCTATGGCCCAGTGTCCTTTTTCTTTAAAGTAGGCACATTGATCTGAGGCCAGGGGCAGCCTTTGGCATGGGACCAGGTATCCCTTCCTGTCTTCCTGCTTTTTAACTTCTGGCGTATTTGCTGCTGTGAACAAAACCTTAGCCAATGCTTTAGTCTGCCTTTTGCTCATTTCATCCTCCTTTTGTTCTCTTTCCTTCTCTCTCCTCTGTTTCCTCTCCTCCTCAGTTTCTCTCTTATAATATACTTTCTCAACCTCTCTGAATAAATCTCTTAAAGTCATATGTTGTAATCCATCTAGACCTTGTAAATCTCTCCTAGTATCTGGGGCAGCCTGCTCGATAAAGGCCATTCCAACAGATGCTCTTTGGTCCTCTGCCTGAGGGTCAAAAGGAGTATATTTCTTAATGCTTCCATAATTCTCTCAAGAAACATAGAGGGAGACTCATTAGGCCCTTGGATAAACGCTCTTACCTTGGCCAAATTAGTCAGCCCTCTGGCGGCCGCTCGGAGACCTGCTATTAGAGCCTGGCGATAAGTGGAAAGATGCTACCTACCTTCAAAGGTATTGGGGTCCCAGTTGTGTCGTTTCATTGGCCCGTAAGGATGGAGAGGGAGCATCACAGGGGCTTCCGAGTTTTCTATTATCCATTGCTGGAGGTTTTCTTTAGTTGGCCCAGCTTCCTCCAGGGTCGTAGGGGCAGCTGCTACTGCAGGGAAGTCCCCTGGAGGGCTTGGGTCTGGACTAAATGCCTCTAGTGGTGGAGAGGCTGAGTCAGCGTCGTGAAGATCATCAAGATCATGTTGGGGGTTGTGGAGCAAGGGTAGAGGATAAGGAGGGGGAGGAGTGTCCAGTCTTGTGACTCAGGGAGAATGAAGGGAAGAGGGGGAGGAGTGGAAGTTTTGAATTATAGGATCGTGGGGGAAGGGTTATATGGCTGTTGATCTGGGTGGACACGTGGCCCCGGCTGAAAGACAATATCTCTGACTTTTTGGGTTAGAGGGAAGTGGAAGGATCATTCTGGGGGACATCCAACTCCGAGGATGGGCTGTTAAGGACTGTAAACAAGTCAGGATGGCACCTGTTATTTTGCCAGAGAAATGTTAGAGTCTGTAAACAAGTCTTCATGGTGCCTGGCAAAATGCCAGAGGGAGTGGTTTGTGAAGTAACAAAAGCGAGCCATTAAGTGTGGAGATTCTTTATTGGTTGACTCCTGTATCTATTTTATGCTAATTTGATTAGCTGTGTAAAATGTATAAATATCGCTCAGATCCTACAATAAACGGCTCTCATTCCTGCTGCATCAACGTACACAAGTTATTCATCACCCTCCCGGTTATTCTGCTGCAGCCGGACTGCGGCAGATGGTGGCCCGTTACGGGGAGCCCCGGGACACTCGGGGGAAAGTGACAAAAAAAAGCTGCCCGTCCATAGATAGGACGGGAGCAATCTGCTCGTCCCTAGGCAGATAGGGCGAGAGGAAAAATGGACATTTTGAGAAAATGGAGAAGATTGATGCAGTATGTTTGTGTCTTGTTTTGTCTTGAAATGTTGTATTGTCTTTGTGACGAAAATTATGGAAGGGGTGAGAAGTAAATTGATAAGGGAGAAAGGCACCCCAGTGGAACCAAGAATAATTAGGGCATGTGTTGATAAAAGCCCAGAAACTCTAGTCAGAAAGAAAAAGAAAGTTCAGAAGAACAAAGATTATCAGGACGAAAGTTGCAGCAAAAGGCTATTACTGAATTCTTTTCGTTACTGGAGGGTGCGTGAAACGACAAGGTGGCTGCCACCTGCCCAAGCCGATCATGGTGCAGCAAGAATTTTCCAAGTGGCAGTTGCTGGCTCTTCCCCGCCCCCCTGCCCGGGGGAGCGGATGGCCACTAGGAGCCCAAATGTAGACCTGACCTGGAGGCACAGTCTCGCAGGCTCTTGCTCCATGTGCCTGGAAGAAGTTTGAGTCTGGGACTCTCCCCAGGGCCATCTGGGGCTGCCCAGGATGCTACAGCTGGCAGAAGACACTACTGGTATCCCTGAAGTTTGATCATTTCCAAGGCCAGTAACTACAATGGGTCTCCCACACCAGAAGACTGATGAGTAATGAGTACTATTAAGGCTTATTTCAAATGTTAAAAAACCTTGAGATAATGTACTAAATTGTTCCAAAGGTTGGTTTCTTAGTGAAATGCTACAGAATTTTCTTTAGCCATCTGGAGTTCCTGCCTTCGTTCCAGTGCTGGTGAAAACAAAGGTGAAAGAATTTACATTGTTGCTGAGAACCAGAGGAAACTTCGGCTGAGAACCCGAGGAGACTTCGGAGTATTGCTGTTTCTGCTGCTACAACTTAAGCTAGCTGCCTGCAGAACTTACCTGGACTGTGATTTACCTGGACTGTGAGTTAATCTATTGAGACACTGCTTTATCTCGACTGAGATAACAAACTGTAATCTACAACAAATTGTAACTCAATATCTTTGCTAATGGTGTCATTGCTGGTATAATTTTTCCAAGGGCTTCTTGCATGGAGCCATCAATTGGCTTGGAATTGTAACATTTTGTATCCTCCCTTTCTGTTTCTAGCAGGTTATTTATGGTGTTTCTGTAAAAAACACTATGGTCGTTATTTAAATTAAACAAAAGGGGGAAATGTTAAGGTCTGTAAACAAGTCAGGATGGCACCTGTTATTTTGCCAGAGAAATGTTACAGTCTGTAAACAAGTCTGCATGGTGCCTGGCAAAATGCCAGAGGGAGTGGTTTGTGAAGTAACAAAAGCGAGCCATTAAGTTTGGAGATTCCTTATTGGTTGACTGCTGTATCTATTTTATGCTAATTAGATAAGCTGTGTAAAATGTATAAATATCGCTCAGATCCTACAATAAACGGCTCCTATTCCTGCTGTATCAACGTACACAAGTCATTCGTCACCCCCCGGATATTTTGCTGCAGCCGGACTGCGGCAATGGGCCATTCTGAAGCACAGAGAGTCTACCAGGTACAGCGTTTTAGTGAAAAAAAAAAAGATTCTGGGCCCTTGAGCGGACATCAGTCCAATGATCAAGGGTAAGGTACAGAGGTGTGCAAGTACTTTGTCCCATAATGGGAATTATTCAAACAGGGACAGTGAATACACAAACAAGACACAGACAAAGACAAACAGTAAACGTTTAACAGGAGTCCAAGATAAAGATTAGAACTGAGTAACTGGCAAAACCTGATGGGTTAGACAATAAAGACAGACAGTAAACTCAACATGAGTTTCTGACAATGAACAAAACTGTGTAGCCGGCAAAACCAGATGGGCTGTCAAACCGAATCCTGAAGCAAAATATAACTGAGTTGAGGAAACTACTATTCCTCGAATTCCCGAGTCCTCTGGAGCGTCCCCCAGGGACGTGGCCTGTGGCTCTGTTAAACATCTGTCAGCCACCTTCAGAGAGAGCTTACGCTCTTCACTGACAGCCACTTAGCCAAGCCCTGACCTGAAACCTGAAACCAGAAAGAGCCACCTTACTTACCCCGAGAGTTGGTGTAAGTAAGGTGGGGTCTTTCGTCCGCCGCTGCCAGATGTCTCACGTGGGGCCTCCAGATGAAAAGATGGGGCGAATGTCGGAGGAAAAGACCACCAAGAGACGGTCTCATGCAACAGCAAAGGGTTTATTGGGGGTCCAGCATGCTGGGGTTCAGAGCTCACTTCAGAGATGCAAAGAACAAAGAGCCCCGAGAACAACTTGAGCAGAGTTTATACACATTCTTTAGAGAGGGCAGGGACTTTACATACATCATAGCCTCCTTTAGCAAATCATCATATACCACGGGAAAATCAAATAACAACTCTAAAACATGATTAGCACCTTCATTGGTGGGAACACATCGGGCAGGGGTTATTGGTCAGCCATGAGAAGGGGTATACGTTTAAAATGATTGGTTGAAGACCTGAGATGTATATGTGCTGAGCTGCACGGTTTCTGGTAAGGGGTTGTTAAGTAACTAGGTGGTCAGGGAAGATTTCAACACACATCTAATGGGCAGGTCTGGGAAATGTCTTAACTGCCACAGATTTTCAGGTTCTGAGTGCAGCTTGTAAACTTTACAAAACCTGGTTCTTTTGTTTGAATTTTAATTTCTTTTATACTTTCAGAACCTTACAAAGAAAGGTGTGAGACTTCATCCACAATGACTGCTCTTTTGGCCATTTTGGTTATGGGTGCATGCATGGGATCTTTATTTAGATCCATATGGTGGTGATATTCTAAGCCACAGCATCACTCAGATCCTAGAGGCTGATTAAGACACACCCATTTCCAAAGCAATTACTTTTCTTAGGTCAGTTACAGAACTCAGTCTCTGAGCGGAATCACACCAGAGTTCAAGCCCAGGTGGACCCAGTCATCTCTTCCAACCGCCACACAAATGACCACAATTAAAACCAAAACACTCCCCCAAGGCCCTCATCTTCTTCCATATAGACACTCATCATTCCCTCTCGCTAGATGTTTCCATGAATGGCACAGCCCAAGAGAGTGTCCAAAATAATCTCCCTTGCCCCTCATTAGCCTAACCTCAGGGTGGCCTGGACACCCTTCCTGTGAACCAGGATTGATCACATAGGTCTGACGTTAATGCTGCTCTGCTACTCCAGTTTGAAGCCTACTGAATGTCAGGTATTGTTTCCTTATGTGATTTGGAGTCATGAGGAAACCCAAGCACCTCTGCAGGGCTTGGAAGAACTCATTTGACTCAAAGGATCCCTACTATCACTTGATGGAGGTCAGGAACCTAACAGAGAAAGGTGAGAGACTTCATCCACAATGACTGATCTTTTTGTCATTTTGGTTTTGGATGCACACATTAGATCTTTCTTTAGATCCATCAGGTGCTGATAATCTAAGCCACAGCCTCACACAGAGCCAAGAGGCTGATTCAGCCACAACCATTTTCAAAGCAATAAAGCAAAGAGCCACAGGTGATGCCCATTCATTTCCATTTGAAAACTGTTTTCTTCAGGCTTCACAAAGGAGTGGCCTGAGGCAAAGAACTTCCTAACATTCAGGGCAACAAAACAATAGGTTTGCAAAAGGCCCAAAACAGGGTTTCTCCACTGAGACTTTCCTGGTCACACTGATATCTGAGTTTTCTGAGATGCTCGCCATTCCCTTCAGCTATCCAGTACATGGCCATGTCACAGAGCTCGAAGGTGGTATATATCTTGGACACAAAACTATGAGCCTATTCTGGAAAGTGGCCAGAATTCAGAAAGAAAACAGAAACTTAGGAAAAGAGTAGGTGTTGCCCATGGATAAGGCAAGCTGCAGTCCATTCCTAAAATGGGCAGGGTTAATGCTGGGGATCTTTCTACTAGACAGGACACATTCACTGATAGATTCTAATTTCTAATGTGTACAACCATGGAAACAGTGGGATACACAGACACAGAAACACTCACCTTGTCAAAGGACTTTCTAGAAAGAGTCCACTCCAAACTGAACAAACCGCCTTTCCTACCTATTCTCAGAACATGAGACAAAACCACAAACCCACTCCCACACTCAAAAAGGCACCTCCTCCCCAAGTAGGTCTGTGACTATCCAGAGTGTCCTCTGACTCATGGGCCATACTGTGTTCCCCTAAATTGGCCTGTCCTGTCTCAGATCTGGTCTCCTTGTCCAAGTCTGTGAAGTTGTCAGGAGCCTGTGCTGACCACTACCTGCTTTCTCAGGAAAGGCCCCTCTTCAGAGCTCTACTTGCATTTGGCCATCCTCAAATCACTAGGTACCAAGAAAGACAGACTCTGTCCTAGGTAAATCCAAACAAGTGAGACCACTGGGAATGGGACTGGGACTGGCTCTGTGTGCCTGGCTTCCTGGATCCCAAGTTCAGCGAGTTCCATCACCAAAGAAGTGAGGTAGGTCAATTCCTTCAGGAAGGGAATGAGGTCACTGCCTTGGCAACCACTTTGTCCTAACAGTTGCTTCCAAGGGTCCCTTGAGATGGAGGCTGCCCCTACTTCCTGTGACACTGTCACAAGTTACAATGGTATATCAACCACAGGCACCAAGGAGAAGCTCTCCACACAGGGTTGGTTTGGTCCATATTTTTATATCATGAGGAGAGAGGCTGATTCAGACACATACCTTCATCCTGATCAGGTTGTTTGCATTGGAAGATGACTTTTGCTCTCTCAGGTCCTTCATAGCTGCCTACATCTTCTCCAGGGATCATTTCTGCATGGACCTTTGATGTTCTCAGCAGGTGGAAGATCCCCTACATTCCTGTATTGTAAGACCAACTCTGTCCCTGCTCTTCTGTAAAGTTAGATTGAGGGAAGAGTGTATGGTTAAGGTTAATAATATATTGTATTTGGGTTAGAAATCATTCTGCAGGATAAATAATGCTATTGGGAACCTGCGATATTCACAAGAATATATTCGTAAAATATAAGTATGAAACCAGAAATATAGGAATGATTTGAAGCCCAGAAGGACATTGGGCCCTTTAGTGGGATACTTGGCTTTGAATTTTGTTCTGCACAGATGTCTCAGATGAATCAATATGCAAAGGCATAGGACCTTGTACCTTGGAAGATTGAATGTCCAAGAGAACATCCAGTCAGAAAGAAATAGTTGGTAGGATTAGGAAGGTAGTCAGTAGGTTTTGAAAAAAGAGTGAGTATAGGATTTGGACAAAACCTTCATTAGCAATAGGGTTTCGGGTAGAGAGTGAACGTAAATATGAGCACATACGAAGAGTCAGTCACAATGATGAACTGGAGAAAATATATAGGAAAGCAGATATCAATAGAGACTTCAGGAAATCAGCAAAGTATAATGTGAGTGATAGGATTAGACACTTTCAACATGTTTGAGGTTGAATATATAATCTTAGAAAGAAAGAAATGTGTAGTCACCAATAGGATTGACATTTGAGAGCATTAGGCAACCTGGACATGGTTGTTTTAAGTAATCCATGCTCACTTTCCATTTTGCTTTGGTTAAAGGTTAATAGGTATTTGTCACTTCCTGTTTTTCTGTATGCTTAACAAAACACTGTTGAAATCTGGAGAACTGTTTGCTCATTTTGTTCCCAGAATGTGCTCTCCCCAACTGACAAACTGCAGAATGTACTCCCTCACCCGGTTGGACGCAAACCGCCCACTCACCCTGACCCATCAATAAATTTCCCTCCCTGCCCTCGCCAAGGAAAGTATAAAAGCTCTGTTAAAGCTGTTCTCAGGGCTCTCTGCTCTATTCAAGTGAGCTCTGAGCCCCAACATGCTGGACCCCCAATAAACCCTTTGCTGTTGCTGAGTGAAAATGGTATACTGTTCTGTACTTAAAAGATGCTTTCTTTTGCTTGCCTCTGCATAAAGATAGTCAGTTGCTGTTTGCTTTCGAGTGGGTAGACCCAGAAACCAGAAAGTCTGGTCAACTAACTTGAACTAGACTCCCACAGGGGTTCAAAAACTCCCCCACTCTCTTTGATGAAGCCCTCCACAGAGATCTCAACAACTTCAGAACTATGCACCCTGAAGTCAGCCTGCTTTTATATGTGGATGTCCTGCTACTGGCAGCCAACACCAAGGAAAACTGTGAGTCTGCGATCCAAACACTATTATCCGAGCTTGCTCAACTCGGATATAGAGCTTCAGCCAAAAAGGCCCAAATTTGCCAGCAAGAAGTAATCTTCCTGGGGTATTCCATTAGGGGCGGTAAATGATGGCTCACTGAGCCCAGAAAACAAACTGTTGGGCAGATACCACCCCCATCTAACAGGAGACAAAACAGAGATTTTCTTGGACTGCTGGCTTTTGCAGGTTATTGATACCTGGGTTTGTGTTCTCAGCTGCTCCTTTATACCCGCTGTTAAATGAGAATGCCCAATTCCAATGAACCCTTGAGCACCAGCAAGCTTTTGATAACATCTAAGGACACTGACACTGAACTCCTCAACTTCACTGAGCCCAGCCTGCAATTTCAGAAAGCCCTACACTACATTAAAAATGTACATCAACTCACTCACCTTGGTTCAAAGAAACTGCAGCCATTCCTGAAGGATCAAGGACAGAGTTTTCGACTAACTCACTCACAGCGAAAGGAAATAACTGAACAGGTAACAAAAGCCTATCGGTTCTGTCAATTGGTTAAAGCTTACCCTTCCAAGCTTCCTGCAGGAAAGCACCTACGAGGAACCAGACCAGGACAATTCTGGGAAGTGGACTTTACTGAAATTAAGCCAGGAAGATATGGACATGAATATCTCCTAGTCTTTGTAGATATATTTTCAGGATGGATTGAATCCTTTCCCCCCCCAAAAAAAAAAAAAAAAACACGGCACAAATGGTGGTCAAGAAGATCCTGAAAAATATTAAGATATTTTTCCAAGACACGGCCTTCCTAAGGTAATAGGATCTGATAATTGAACGGCATTCATGGGCCAGGTAAGTCATGGGTTAGCCAGGACCCTGGGATCAGTTGGTAGTTACATTGTGCTTATAGACCCCAGAGCTCAGGACAGGTTAAAAAAAATAAATAGAACCATTAAAGAGACCTTAACGAAATTAAGCTTAGAGACCAACATAAAAGATTAGACTATGCTCCTGCCTTATGCACTATTTCATGCAAGAAATACCCCCTCTGTTTCTTTGTGTAAACTCACCCCCTATGAAATTCTCTATGATGCCTCTCCTGCAGTAAGGGACCTAACCCCAACTCTAAGACCTAAACATCCCTTCCACACCCCCTTGCTTGACAGACTTAAATCTCTTGAAAGAACTCAGCGATACCTGTGGAAATAGCTGGCGACTGCTTTCCAACCTGGGGATGAGGGGACTCCACATCGATATCAAGTAAGAGACATCATCTACATAAGACGACACTAGGTGTCATCCCTGGATGCTACTTATAACACCTACAGCGGTAAAAGTTGACAGAATCACTTCCTGAATCCATGCCTCTAATCTCAAGCCTGCACCCTGTCGAGACTCTGGCTGGAAACTGGAAAAGACTGGTAACCCTTTCAAATTGTGTATTCGTCATGTGGATAAGGCTATAGACTCTTCCCTTGGCCATGAGTAGACCTAACGCACATCAGCACGTTCAGCAGCAATGGCTGATCACAAATCCTACTAGACAAGAAGTATGGTCTACCTCACATACAGCCCCCTTAGTGATCTTGTGGCCATCTCTCCACCCAGATATTTGTCAGCTGGCTATAGGTCTTTCTTATTAGGATATCCCAGATGAAGAGGATCCCACTAAAATTCCATTAAATCCTTTCCGTACAATAGATAATGGAAACAAACATTATGGATGTAGGGACATGCGAGCCAGATGCAGATCGGCTAGCCTAGATTAGTATGTTTGCCCCGCAGACTATTAAAGCCTCAAAGAGCCATGGCTGTGTGGGGGAAAAGCCGAAATCTTCTGTAAGTCATGAGGATTTCAGCATAGATGGGTTGCCTGGTGGAACCCAAAATCCTCATTAAATTCAGTACACAGCATTGGCCATATTACCAATTAGACAACCAAAACCAAACCCCCAGAGAAGTCTCTAGATCCTCAAATTCTGTGTGACCTTTTTAACTTCTGCAAGTGCTCAAAAGGGTGAAAGGAAATTCCCCTATGTGAAAGCCTTTTCCCTCTTTCGCTCACATCCTGAACTATGCTTCTCCAATAGATCCTCACCCTCAGCCTTCTGCTCAAGACTCTCTGCTGTCAGTCCCAGCTCACCAACCTGATTTCTCTCCTCCAATTACTAGATCAAACACCCAAACCTCTGCCGGTTCTCAGACCATTGGCCCCTTGCTGAGGTAGCAGGTACTGAGGTACCCCTCCACCCACTCACTCCTCTCTTCTCCTGTCAGTGCCTGCACCGGGTCTAACCAGGTCCTCTTACCAGCTAACACAAAGCTCAAACCAGCTTAGGAGAGCCCTCAGACCCCTATCGAAGATGTAATGAAAATGGCCTTTAAAGTTCCTTTGTCATCACTAAAAACAGGTTACTTAGAATTTAAAGTACCTCACAGGCTTTTTGGGATACTCACTCCTGTCTTCCCCTCTGCTCTACCTGTTCTACTGCTCAAGTTTTAGTTGCTAGGAAAATCCCAAACCCCTTTCTCATTATTCTTTTACATCTCACCTGCCTCATTCTCAGATCCACGGAGCTGCTCTCACCCCCCGCCTTCCCCATCTTCCCCCTCTGTACCAGGCCCAGAGAAAAATCTTAACTGAACTTCTTCAGAAGTCTCCACCATGGCTGACATTAGGACTTTCAGCAAAAGAGTCCCTACAAAAGAGTTCAGTGTAGATAAACTCCCTTTTTTTCTGTTGCCCTGTTCTACTTAGCCACTGGCTGGAAAAATCAGCACTCCTAAGCTAGATACCCCCTTAATAGTTTTTCACACAATATGTGAACAAGGCCTCTGGCCTTGAGCTGGGGCTTCAAAGAGATGGCTACATTTCAAAGATAAAAAATTACCAGCTGGGCTCCATGGTAACAGCTGCAGGGGGATAAAAGAAAATGAAGAAAAAGCTCTCTCCCTCCCAGGTGTCCTTGAAAAGTTAACTTGCCCAGAACAGAGGAAAAAACAGAAAAAAATTTCTTTTTGTGAAGTTCTGCACATTGTGAACTTCTGAGCCCCTTCCCTTTCATGCTGGGTACAAAATTCTGAAACTACATAAACGTGGGGTTAAGGGAGTTAATTGATTACAACAGAAGCAATGCCCTCTGAATCCAGTGGCAACCAAATAGGACTTTTTCCCTGTCTTCGGTGCTATCTTAGGTGCCTTGCCTTGTCCACCCCTACAACAGTAAAATCTATATACTTAAATATTTTTTATGTTTTCATGAAATGGTCAACAGATGTGATTAATTGTGTAATGGTACAGATGTTTCCCAGAGTGCTCTATAATGATGCAGGTTCATTAGAAGTTCAAACAGGGGGGCATACAACCCGGTTCCGCTGCGAACATATTTCTCTCACTTTAGCCTTCCTATTAGGAATAGAAGTTGCTGCAGGGGTGGGCACAGGAACCACTGCCCTGCTCCATGGGACACAACAAATGACCCAATTAGAAGCAGCAATAGACCAAAACTTAAAGATATTAGAAACCTCCATCACAGCTTTACAGGAATTTTTATCCTCTCTCTCTGAAGTAGTTTTACAGAACAGTCAAGGGTTGGACCTCCTCTTCATGAGAGACGGGGGCCTTTTGCTGCATTGAGGGAAGAATGTTGTTTTTATGGCAAACATACTGTAGTTGTAAAAAAATATATGAGTAAATTAAAAAGACACCTTGAAGAGGGTCAATGAGAGAGAGAGGCACAAAAAGGGTGTTTTGAGTCTGGTTCATACAGTACCCCTGGTTAACTTCGCTTCTATCAACCCTGGTCGGTCCAATAATAATCCTCATATTATTGCTAACTATGAAACCCTGTGTGCTCAAACGTGTAATTTGTTTTCTCCAAGCTCAAATTGGAGAATTTAAACTTTTGGTAATTCCCCACTTGCAGACATAGAATGTGACACCCACCAATGATCACTTTTATGATTAACAGTAGGCAGAAGAAGTGGGAAAAGAAAGGTTAATAAAATAGGTACTTGTAATTTCCTGTTTTTTCTGTATGCTTAACAAAACACTGTTGAAATATTGAGAACTGTTTGCAATCTTGTTTCCAGAATGTGCTGTCCCCTAACTGCCAAATTGCAGAATGTATTCCCTCACCCGGTTACACGCAAACCGCCCACTCGCCCTGACCGATCAATAAATTCCATCCCTGCCCTCTCCAAGGAAATTATATAAGCTCTGCTTAAGCTGTTCTCAGGGCTCTCTGCTCTGTTCATGTGAGCTCTGAACCCCAGCATGCTGGACCCCCAATAAACCCTTTGCTGTTACATGAGACAGTCTCTTTGTGGTCTCTTCCTCCCATGCTCGCACAAACATTACTTGGATGATTGAATGTAGAAGAGAAAATCCAGTCGAAAAGGGATAGTCAGTAGGATTTAGAAGATAGTCGGTAGGTTTCGGAAGAAGAGTGAGTATAGGATTTGGAACAAAAGTTCTTTAGCAAGAGGGGTTCGGTTAGAGAGTGAATGTAAATGTCAGCACATGTGAACAGTCAGAATAATGAACTGGGAAAAATATGAAGGAAAGCAGATATCAATATATCAGCAAACTATAAAGTGAGTGATACGATTAGACATTTTCAAGAGGGTTGACTTAGAATATATAATCTTAGGAAGAAACAAATATGTAATCACCAATAGGATTGACATTTGAAAGCATTAGGCAACCTTGACATGGATGTTTTTTGTAATCCCTGCTCACTTTCCACTTAGGCTTTGGTACAATCATAAGTGTGACATTTGCGTTTTTTGTCCAGAATATTACACTGATAAAATGTATATGTAGATCTGGTGACATGAGTATTTCTTCCACCATTTCTGGGAGCAATATTTTGAAGACATATAAATGGGTATTGGGGGTACAAAGAGGTGTACACTGTGTCTATGAATATAGAGATAATGCATGAATGGACCATACAGTGAATAAATAATATAAGTGTTTCCACATTAAATAATGGATTGAATTGATATCTGAAAATATATAAAAAATCTTATATTGATATACAATCATTCATTCCAACCAGTTATACATATAATATTAATATTAGGGTTATGGTTGATCATGAAGATATGCTAGTTTTGCTACAAAAGTGATTATGGAAATCGAAAATAATGTGTTTGGAAAGAGTCAGTCACAGTGCTGGCCATATGTGAACAAGGCCTCTGGCCTTGAGCTGGGGGTTCACAGAAATGTCTATATTTCTAAGATAAAGAAGTTACAAACTGGGCTCCATGGTAACAGCTGGCAACGAAAAAAAGGGAAGAAAAAAGCTCTGCCCCTCCCAGGGGTCCTTAAAATGTTAACTTGCCCAGAATAGAGAAAAAAACCCTGCTTTTTGTGAACTTCTGCAGACTGTGGAATTCTGAGCCCCTCCCTTACATGTTGGGTACAAAATTGTGAAACAACCTAAACTTGGGGTTCAGGGGATTAATTGATTACAACAGAAGCAATGCCCTCTAAACCGTTAAATGGTGAGGAAGCTCATTTCAATGAAAGCTCTGGACAACAGTCCAAATAGGACTGTTTCCCTGTCTTCGGTGCTATCTTAGGTGCCTTGCCTTGCCTTGTCCGTCCCTTTTCTCATGAAAAGACCAGTCAAGAAATATGGAGGAATACATGTGTTCTGAAGCAGGAAGTGATTGATAGTGAAAGAAATGCCTATAAATTTCCTAACTTGTGGATGAAATATATATCCTATGATGTGCATAAATTAAAGAAATAGTAATCTACCAGTGTTGAATAAAAATGAACGTCAAAATACACATCATGTCTGATTGGAATCTACTTGCATTGATGTTAATCTGGGTCAGTTACTGTAGAAATATTAGGATTTGTATGCACCATTCACTGAATTATTTTCAGTACTAGGAAACAAATATGTATTTCAGGTGAATGAATATTTCTAAGAATAACCTTGTGAAAAGTTGATTATAAATCCACATACATGAATATGAATGAATTTGGTGAGTGTAAAATAAGACACACATTTCATATTTTGAAAAATCTGGAGAGTGTATATATAAATATATGTATATATATAGATATAGATATAGATAGATAGATATAGATAGATATAGATATATAGATAGATAGATAGATATAGATAGATAGAGATAGATATATAGATCTAGATATATAGATATATAGATACACACACACAGAGATACATTAAAAAAGCAATATATATGCCAATCAAAATTTACAATGAAATATATATCATCGACAGATCCAAAAATATTTATTTTACTGAACATGGATTTATGAATAATATTGTTCAAGTAGAAAGCTCACACATAATTTGAATTTTCAGTTCCAACATCGTTTAGGAAGAGTGATCCCTTACAATTTGTATCTGCCAAGTTAGCCACCTCACAAGAATGTGCGTGTGGTCCCAGGTAGGATTCTATGTGTGCATATAAAAATACAGGTGGTGAATAGGCTACAGAGAAAGGGAGACAGGAATTCACAGAATGGTTTACTTTAAAAAAACATGTAGAACGATTTCAACAAAAAATTGACTAGATTTATAACTCCTACCATATTTAAGGCAAAAGGCAAGTCCAACTATACACTATGCCTCCTGTAATGCTTGTATTTTTATTCTGTTTGGGTTATTTTTCTCCATCTTATTAGTATTAGTAGTCAGAGTGTAGTAGGTTACGGGTTAGTGTCAGGGATTCAATATTTGGAATGGAAAATTAGAAAATGAATCCAATGTGTATGTAAATATGTGCTACAAAAAAATGTTCCCACTCTCATCCAGAATAATGCCTTGACAGTACTTTCACCCCAACTAAAACACCATTAGAGGAGAAGAGTTAGAAAGTCAGTGAATACATATCTGGAATGGAATATGCTCAAGGTTTTGAAACCTTGGAGATGGTAGAGGAGTTTCCAAATGTAAAGGACATGGTAAACACTCCACAAACATGGAGCTCTGCTGGCCTAAAGACTTTTTGAGAAACTGCCTGTGTGGTTGGGCACTTGAAATATTTGTAGTTGTCAGGAGCTTTAGCTTCCCTTGTAGTGAGACGATCAAAGCTGGGTGTGCATCTATGTGACCTGGAGGACATGGTTTCTTATTTTCCAATGAAAATGAGGAAGCAGTGCTGAATTCCCTTTTAGTAGGTAACCTGTGGACACTGGGGGCTAAGTTTCTCCCCGTGTGGACTGTGAAGCCATTTGGTCATCCTGCAATTTTTGTGGTGTCTCTTGCTGCTGCACTGGGAGTTTGGTATTTGCTTCACAAAATACAAGGAGTTCAACTGTGTCACAGTGCTGGAGGGATTTCTGTCTGAGTGGTGGGTCAGGGTCTGCAGGAGAATGCAGCAACCAGGCTTCTATCCCACATAGTTTGCTCCCTTGACCATAGCAACCTGTTTCTGAACATTGCCCTGAAATCTCTCCATATAACAAGATGCCTTTACAAAGAAGGGTCTTCTGTCTGCACCATGTCAGTCACAAGCCATTTGGAAGCCAAAAAGAGATCCATATTGCCCCACCACATGTTTTATCACACACCTGCCCAGCACTGTTCTAGCCCCACTACTCAGCCGGCTCCAACTTACTGGCATCTCTGTTCTACACCATTTTCATGAAACCCAGTCAATCAAGGCACTGTCTGGCATACTCAAGATCAACACCAGGACATCCAAAGGTTCTCCAGTGCTACCTGGTCATGTGAATTTGAAAAAAAATATGGTATCTATCTAGCCATTTTTCAAAGATGATGTTGGAGGCACTGTGGGTTTCAATATATTAAGGAACCGTTAAATGGTGAGGAAGCTCATTTCAATGAAAGCTCTGGAGAACTCTCACAGGCAAGGCTTCCCAAAGAATGGCCAAAAGGTCACATGAAGCCAGGCCTATTGAGGTCTACAATGTGAGGTCCGTGTGATATTTGACTCTCAACTATGGCTGCCAAGTTTTTCAGAATAAATTCATTTGGTATCCTGGCTGAGATTCCCAGTGATATGTGGAAAGCCAACCTGGGCCTAGATCTCAGTTTCCAAGGGCGACTCTTATGCGTGGCGTCCTAAAATCCCAACACAATTCATGGCAATACTTCTCTGATGTCGGTTCAAGAACTCAGTCTCTAAGAGGAATCACACCAGAGTTCAAGGCCAGGTGGACCTTGTCATTTCTTCCAACCACCACACAAATGACCACAATTAAATCCAAAACACTCCACACGGCCCTAATCTTCTTCCATATAGACACTCATCATAACCTTTGGCTGGAGTTTTCCACTAGGGGTGCAACCAAAGACAGTGTCCAAAAAATGCTCCCTTGCCTCTCATTTGTCTAAAGTCACTGTGGCCTCGACATCATTCCTGTGAACCAGGAGTGATCAAATAGGCCTGCCATTAATACTTTTACACTTCTCCAACTTGAGGTCTCTGACTGTGGGGTTTAGATACTTTATGTGAACTGGACTCATGAGAAAACCCAAGCACCTATGGGCTACCTCTGCAGGGACTTGAAGAATTCATTTGATCAAAGGATCCCTATTCTCACTTGATGGAGGTCAGGAACCTTACAGAGGAAGGCGAGAGGCTTCATTCACAATGACTGCAATTTTTGCCATTTTGATTTTGGATGCACACATGGTATCTTTCTTTACATCCATCAGGAGTTGAGAATATAAGCCACAGCCTCACAGAGGGCTAAGAGGCTGATTCAGACACATATCTTTACAAAGCAATTAAGCAAAGAGCCACAGGGGATGCCCATTCATTTCCATTTGAAAACTGTTTCTTCAGGCTTCACAAACGTGTGGCCTGAGGCAAAGACCTTCCTGACATTCAGGGCAAAAGAACAATAGGTAAACAAAAGGCCCAAAGCAGGGTTTCTCCACTGAGACTTTCCTGGTCACACTGTATGGAAACAGAAATCTAAGTAAGATTTGAAGCCCAGAAAAGTATGAGGCCCTTGATTGGGAGACTTAGCTCTGAATTATGTCCTGCACAGATGTCTGAGACAAATTAATATACATTGGCATTGGACCTTGTACCTTGGGTGATTGAATGTCGAAGAGAACACCAATTCAAAAAAGGATAGTCAGTAGGATTTGGGAGATAGTAGGTATATTCAGAAAGAAGAGTGAGTATAGGATTTGGACCAAAAGTTATTTAGAAATTGGGTTTCAGGTAGAGAGTGAATGTAAATGTCAGAACATATGAACAGTCAGTCAAAATCATGAACCTGGGAAATTATGTAGGAAAGCATATATCAGTAGAGACTTTTGGATATCAGGCAAAGTAAAAGTGAGTGATAGGATTAGACATTTTCAACAGGGTTGAGTTTGAATATATAATCTTAGGAAGAAACACATATGTAGTCACCAATTGGATTGACATTTGAGAGCATTAGGCAACCTGGACATGGATGTTTTAGAAATACATGCTCACTATAAATTTAGGCTTTGGTACAATCAGAAATGTGACCTTTGCATTTTGTGTCCAGAATATTACTGTGATAAAATGTATATGTAGATCAGGTGACATGAATAATTTTTCCACCATTTCTGGGAGCAATATTTTTAAGGTGTATAAATGAGTATGGGGGTACAAATAGGTGTACCCTGTGTCTATGAATATATAGAGATAATGCAAGAATAGACCATACTATGAATAAATAATATAACTGGTTCCACTTTAAATAAAAGATTGAATTGATATCGGAAAATATACAGGAATTCTTATATTGATATGAAATCATTCATTCCAACCAGTTATACTTCTAATGGTAATATTAGGGTTATGTTTTATTATGAAGAGTGTGTGAGTTATGCTTCAAAAGTGATTATGGAAAACGAAAATAATGTGTTTAGAAAGAAGTCTTATGAAAAGACCAGTCAAGAAACAAGTAGGAATACATGTTTTCTGAAGCAAGAAGTTATTGAAATTGAAACAAATGACTTTAAATTTGCTAACTTGTGGATGAAATATATATCTTATGATGGGCATCAACTGAAGAAATAGTAATGTACCAGTGTTGACTAAAAATAAACATCACAATACACATCATGTCTCATAGGAATCTACTTGCATTGATGTTAAACTGTGTCAGTTACTGTAGAAATATTAGGATTCGTATGCACCATTCACTGAAGTTGATTTTCAGTTCTAAGAAACAAATATGTATTTCAGGTAGATGAATTTTTCTGAGAATAAACTTTTGAAAATTGGTTTATAAATCCACATACAGTGAATATGAATGAACTTAGGGAGTGTACAATAAGACACATATATTTCATATTCTGAAAATAAAAAGTAGCAATATATATGCCAATCAAAATTCATCATGAAATATATATCATTCAATGATCCAAAAATATTCATTTTACTGATCATAGATTTATTTATCATGTTGTTTATCTACGAAGCTCACCCATAGGTTGAATTTTCAGTTCTAACTGGGTTTAGGAGGAGTGATCTGTTATCCCAATTTTTATCTGCCCAGTCAGCCACCTCACAAGAATGTACATGTGATAACAGGTATGATTCAATATGTGCATATGAAAATACATGTGCTGAATTGGCTACAGAGAAAGGGAGAGAGGAATTCACCTATTTGTTAACTTTAAAATCACATGGAGAACTATTTCAACAAAAAAATTGAGTAGATTTAATACTACTACCCTATATAATGTAAACGGCAAGTCCAAGTATACACCATGCCTCCTCTGAACTGCTTTTATTTCTATTCTGTTTGGGTTATTTTTCTCCATCATATTTGAATTAGTAGTCAGAGTCTAGTAGGTTATGGGTTAATGTCAGGGTTCAGTATTATGAATGGAAATAGGAAAATAAATTCAATGTATATATAAATACGTACTACATAAAAATCTTCCCACTCTCATCCAGAACAATGACTTGACTTTACCTTCGCCCCAAGTAAAACACAATTAGAGTGGAAGAGTTAGAAAATCTGTGAATACATATCTGGAATGGAATATGCTTAAGAGTTTACAACCATGAAGGTGGTAGAGGAGTTTCCAAAAGTAAGGGACAGGGTAAATACTCCACAAACATGGAGCTCTGCTGGACTAAAGACTTCTTGAGAAACTGCCTCTGAGTTTGGGCACTTGAAATATTTGTTGTTTTCAGGAGCTTTAGCTTCCTTTGTAGAGAGACCATCAAAGCTGGGCATGTATCTAAGTGACCTGGAGGACATGGTTTCTTATTTTCTAATGAACATATGGGAGCAGTGCTGAATTCTCTCTTTGTAGGTAAACTGTGGCCACTGGGGGCTAAGTCTGTCTCCGTGTGGACTGTGAAGTCTTTTGGTCATCCTCCACTTGTCGTGGTGTTTCTTGCTGCTGCAATGTGAGTTTGGTATTTGCTTCACAAAATACAAGGAGTTCAACTGGAACACAGTGCTGGAGGGAGTTCGGTCATGTGTGGTTTTACAGGGTCTGCAAGAGAATGCACAGAACAGGCTTCTATCCCACATAGTTTTCCCCATTGACCATAGCAACCCGATTCTGAACAATGCCCTGAAACCTCTCAATATAAAAAGATGCCTTTACATAAAAGGGTCTGCTGGCTGCACCATGTCAGTCACAATCCATTTGTAGGGTAATGGCAGATCCCCATGAACCCACCATGCATGGTTAATCACACACCTCCCCACCACTGCTCTAACCCCACTACTTAGCGTGCTCCAACTTCCTGGCATCTCAGTTCTACACCATCAAGGCACTGTCTAGTACACTCTTGATCAGGAACAGGACATTAAAAGTTGCTCCAGTGCCACCTTGTCATGGGAAATTTAAAAATTTCGTGGTATTTATCTATCCATTTTTCAAGGATAAAATTGGAAGCACTGTGGTTTTCAAGTCATTCAGGAACCATTAAATGTTTAGGAAGCTCATTTCAATGAAAGCTCTGGAAAACTCTCCCAAGCACGGCTTCTCAAAAAGTGGCCAAAAGGTCAAATGAAGCCAGGCCCATTTAGGTCTACAATGTGAGGTCTATGTATGTTTTGACTCTCAACTATGGCTGGCAAGTCTTTCAGAATAAAATCATGGGATATCCTGTCTGAGATTCCCAGTTTTTTGTGGAAAGCCACCCTGGGCATAGATCTTATGTTCCAAGGGCGAATGTCATGTGTGGTCTCCTAAAACCACAACACAATTCATGGCAATATTTCTCTGAGGTCAGTTCCAGATCTCAGTCTCTAAGTGGAATCACAGCAGAGTTCAAGCCCAGGTGGACCCAGTCATCTCTTCCAACCGCCACACAAATGACCACAATTAAAACCAAAACACTCCCACATGGCCCTCATCTTCTTCCATATAGACACTACTCATTACCTCTGGCTGGAGTTTTCCATGAGGGGCGAAGCCCAAGACATTGCCCGTCTTTTCCCTAAAATCAGGGTGGCCTGAACACCCCTCCTGTGAACCAGGAGGGATCAAATATGCCTTCCATTAATACTGCTCTGCTTCTCCAATTTGAGGCCTACTGACTGTCGGGTATAGATTCTTTATGTGATTTGGAGACATGACAAAACACAAGCATGTATGGGCTAGCCTCTGCAGTGCTTTGAAGAACTCATTTGTTTCAAAGGATCACTATTCTCTCTTGATGGAGGTCAGGAACCTAACAGAGGAAGGCGAGAGACTTCATCAACAATGACTGATCTTTTTCTATTTTGGTTTTGGATGCACACATGGGATCTTTCTTTTGATCCAACAGGTGCTGAGATCTAAGCCACAGCCTCACACAGGGCCAAGAGGATGATTCAGACATATCCGTTTCCAAAGCAATTCACAAAGAGCCACAGGTGATGCCCATTCATTTCCATTTGAAAACTGTTTTCTTCAGGCTTCACAAAGGAGTGGCCTGAGGCCAAGACCTTCCTCACATTCAGTGGAAGAGAAGAATTGGTTAGCAAAAGGCCCAAAGCAGGGTTACTCCACTGAGGCTTTCCACGTCACTCTGGTATCTGAGTTTTCTGAGATGCTCGCCATTCCTTTAGCTATTCAGTACATGGCTATGTCACAGAGCTTGGAGGTGGTACATTTTTTGGACACAAAACCATGAGCCAATTCCGGAGAGTGGACAGAATCAGGAAGAAAACAGGTCCTTAGGAAAATAGTAGGTGTTGCCCATCCATAAGGGAAGCGACAGTCCATTCATCAATCGGGCAGGATGAATGCTGGGAAGCTTTCTACTAAAGAGGACACATCCATTGATGCATTCTATTTTCTAATATCTACAACCATGAACACAGTGGGATACACAGACATAGAAACACTCACCTTGTCAAAAGACTTACTAGAAACAGTCCACTCCAAACCAAATTAACCTCCTTTCCTACCTATTCTTAGAACATGAGACAAAACCACAAACTCACACCCACACCCACAAAGGCACCTCCTTTCCCCAAGTAGGTCTGTGACTATCCAGAGTGTCCTCTGACTGGTGGGCCATACTACGTTTCCCTGAAATGGCCTGTCCTGTCTCAAATCTGATCTCATTGGACAACTCTGTGAAGTTGTCAGGAGCCAGCGGTGACCCACTACCTGCTTTCTCAGGAAAGGCCCCTCTGCAGAGCTCTCCTGAAATTTGGCCATCCTCATATCAGTAGGTACCAAGAAAGATTGACTCTGTTCTTGGTAAATCCAAACATGTGAGCCCACTGGGAATGGTACTGGGACTGGCTCTGGGTGCATGGCTTCCTGGATCCCAATTTCAGAGAGTTCTATCACCAAGGAAGTGAAGAAGGTCACTTCCTTTATGAACTGAATGAGGTCACTGCTTTGGCAACCAATTTGTCCTAATATTTGCTTCCAAGGTTCTCCTGAGAACGAGGCTGCCCCTACTTCCTGTGACACTTTCACAACTGTGAATTGTATATCAACCATAGGCACCCGGGAACAGCTCTCCACACAGGCCTGGTTTGGTCCATCTTGTCAACATTAAGAAGAGTGAGGCTGATTCTGACACATCCCTTCATCCTGACCAGGTTGTTTGCCATGAAAGATGAGTTCTGCTCTCTCAGGTCCTTCATAGCTGCCTACATCTTCTCCAGGGATCATTTCTGCATGGAACTTTGAGGTTCTCAGTAGCTGGAAGATCCCCTACATTTATATATTGGAAGACCAATTCTGTCCCTCCTCTTCTGTAAAGTTAGATTGAGGGACCATTGTATGGTTAAGGTTAATAACAGGTTCCATTTGGTTTAGAAATCATTCTGCGGGATGAATAATGGTATTGTGATTTTGCAATATTTACAAGAATATATAGGTGAAATATAAGTATGAACACAGAAATCTAGGTAATTTTTAAAGCCCAGAAGGCATTGTGCCCATGATTTGGATTCTTAGCTTTAAATTATGTTCTGCACAGGTGTCTCAGATAAATCGATATACAATGTCATAGGACCTTGTCCCTTGGATGATTGAATGTCAAAGACAACATCCAGTCAAAAAGGGATAGTTGGTGGATTAAGATGATAGTCAGTAGGTTTATAATGAAGAGTGTGTATAGGATTTGTACCAAAAGATCTTTAGCAATACGGGTTTGGGTAGAGAGTGAAAGTAAATGTCAGCACATTTGAAGAGTCGGTCACAATGATTAACTGGGGAAAAAATATAGAAAAAAAAAGATATCAATGAAGACATTCGGAAATCAGGCAATGTATAAAGTGAGTGATAGGATTAGACATTTTCAACAGGGTTGAGGTTGAATATGTAATTTCAGGAATAAACAAATATATATTCACCAATAGGATTGACATTTGAGAGCATTAGGCAACCTGGACATGGATGTTTTTAGTAATCCATGCTCACTTTCCATTTAGGATTTGGTACAATCATAAGTGTGACCTTGCTTTTTGTTTCCACAATATTACTGTGATAAAATTTATATATAGATCAGGTGACATGAGTATTTCTTCCTCCATTTTGAGGAGCAATATTTTGAACACGAATAAATTAGTATTGGGGGTACAAATAGGTGTAGTCTGTGTTATATGAATATAGAGAAAATGCATGAATAGACCATACTCTGAATAAATAATATAACTGGTTCCAAATTTAAATAATGGATTGAATTGATATCTGAAAATATATAGGAAATGTTATATTGATATTCATACATTCATTCCAACCTGTTATACATCTAATGGTAATATTAGTGTTATGGTTTATCATGAAGTGTGTGTGACTTTTGCCTCAATAGTGGTTATGGAAATCCAAAATTATGTGTTTAGAAAGAAGTCTCATGAAAAGACTAGTCAAGAAACATGGAGGAATACATGTGTTCTGAAGCAGGATGTGATGGAAAGTGAAAAAAATTCATATAAATTTGCTAACTTGTGGATTAAATATATACCCTATGATGTGCATAAACTGAAGAAATAGTAATTTACCATTGTTGAAAAAAAATGAACGGCAAAATACATATCATGTCCCATAGGAATCTACTTGCATTGATGTTAAACATGGTCAGTAACTGTAGAAATATTAGGATTTGTATGCACAATTCACTGTAGTTAGTTTTCAGTACTAGGAAACAAATATGTATTTCAGGTGGATCAATATTTCTGAAAATAATCTTGTGAAAAGTTGATAATAAATCCACATACATGAACATGAATGAATTGAGGGAGTGTATAATAAGACACATATGTTTTATATTTTGAAAAATCTGGACAGTAAATATATATATATATATATATATATATATATATATATATATATATATATATATTTATACCTACACACACACACACACACACACAGACATTTAAAAGTAGCAATATATGCCAATCGAAATACATCATGAAATATATATCATCCACAAATCCAAAAATCTTCATTTTACTGAACATAGATTTATGTATAATGTTGTTCAACTAGGAAGCTCACCCATAGTTTGAATTTTAATTTCCAACAGCGTTTAGGAGGAGTGATCTCTTCTCACAATTTGTATCTGCCATGTCAGCAACCTCATAAGTATTTACTTGTGATACCAGGTAGGATTGTATATGTGCATATAAAAATACATGAGCTGAATAGGGTACAGAGAAATGGAGACAGGAATTCACATATATGTTAACTTTAAATACACATGAATAGAAGGAGGGACAGAGCCACCAACCGCACCTGCAAGGTAGGCGGACCATCCACCCACCGGTAGAACAGGCCTAGCGGCCCGCCAATCGTAAAAGACACATCGCACTGGTTGGGGAAAGGGCAGAGCCACCGCCCGGCTGCAAGGTACACGGACCTGCGACCCACAGGGAGAACAGGCCCAGAAAACCGCGGTGGGGCAGTTGCGCCCCTTGCGACGTCAAGGTTGGTGAACAGCAACCCACCGGCAGAACAGGCCCAGCGGCCTTCAGAGGGGCAGAGACGCCCCCCGCGCCTGCGAAGTAGGTGGACCTGCGAACATGGACAGACCAGGCCCAGGGGCCCGACAGGGTGGCAGACACATCACCAGGTTGGGGGAGGGTCCGAGCTGCCGCCTGTGCAGGTGGACTTCTGACCCACCGGCACAAGAGGCCCTGTGACTTGCCAGCGTGTTACACACATCACCCCGGTTTAGGAAGGAGTAGAGCCGCCACCCGCAGCTGCAAGGTAGACCGACCTTCAACCCACAGACAGAAGAGGCCCAGCGTCATGTGGAGGGGCAGAGCCAACAACCGCACCTGCAGGGTAGGTGGACCTGTGACCCACTGGCAGAACAGGCCCAGCGCCAGCAGAGGGGTAGAGCTGCTGGCCGCTCCTCCAAGGTAGGAAGACCTGCTACCGACCGGCAGAACAGGCCAAGCAGCCTGCTGGTGAGGTAGGCACATTGCCCGATTTGGAGGAGGGGCAGAGCCACGGCCTGCGCCTGTGAGGGAGACTTTGCAACTATAAAAGAGCAGTATAAATATTTAGGGATAAAATTCAATAACTCAACAATTTGAACAAACAGAAAGATACGCGAACAGTATGAAAAGACAAGGAAAGAAAGGACAACAAGCAATGAAGGTCAACTCAACATTAGAAGAGGTAATACCTGCAGCAGATGGAATGTCAGATAAAGAATTCAAAACATACATGCTTCAGATGATCTGGAGTCTCAAGGAAGTCATTAGACAGCAAAATCAGACAATGAAAGATCACTTTGACAATGAATTACATAAACAAATCCAAGAAGCAAAAGATCAACTATACAGGGAGATAGAGGTTATAAAAAACAAACAAACAGAAATCATAGAAATGCAGGAAGCAATAAACCAACTTAAAAACTCAATTGAGAATACTACCAGCAGAGGAGATCACTTAGAAGATGGAACATCAGACAATGTATTTCAACTTGAAAAGAACCGAGACAGCTAGCAAGACTGTTAAGAAACCATGAGCAGAACATCCAAGAAATATGGGATAACATAAAGACACCAAACTTAAGAATCATTGGGATACAGGAAGGTATAGAGGTCCAAACCAAAGGAATGAGAAATCAATTCAATGAAATAATATGGGAAAACTTCCCAGACTTGAAGAATGAGACAGAATCCCAAATCCTAGAAGCCTACAGGATGCCGAATGTTCAAAATCATAAGAGATCCACATTTAGACATATTATAATGAAGATGCCAAACATACAGAATAAGGAGAGGATTTTAACAGCTACAAGAGAAAGGAAGCAGATTACATTTAGCGGTAAACCAATCATTATAACAGCTGATCTTTCAACACAGACTCTGAAAGCTAGAAGATCCTGGAATAACATTTTTCCAAAGCTGAAAGAAAATGGGTTTCAACCAATAATTGTGCATCCAGCGAAATTAAGCTTCAGGATGGAAGATGAAATTAAAACCTTCCATGATAAACAAAATTTAAAAGAATTTGCAGCTAGAAAACCATCTCCTCAAAATATCCTCGGCAAAAGATGATCGGAAGAGGAAATGGAAAATAACAATGAAAACCAACAGTGGGAGGTAGTACAGTAAAGGGGGGAAAATAATCAAAGAAAAACAAACCATGCTTAGTAACATAAATAAACAAATATGGCTGGAAGAACAACCCATATCTCAATAATAACCATAAAAGTTAATGGCTTAAACTCACAAATTAAGAGACACAGGATAGTAGAATGAATCACAAAACAAGACCCAACAATATGCTGCCTAGAGGAGACGCAATTGATTGGAAAAGACGTACATAGACTGAAGGTGAACAGTTGAGAAAAATCATATCACTCATATGGACTTCAGAAACAAGCAGGAGTGTCCATACTCATATAAAATAAAATAGATTTCAAGCCAAAGTTTATCAAAAGGGATAAAGAGGGACACTACATACTGCTCAAGGGAACCATACACCAACAAGACATAACAATCATAAATGTATATGCCCCAAACAATGGTGCAGCTATGTTCACTAAACAAACTCTTCTCAAGTTCAAGAGTCTAATAGACCACCATACAATAATCATGGGAGACTTCAACACACCTCTCTCACTACTGGACAGATCTTCCAAACAAAAGTTGAATAAGGAAACAATAGAAATCAATAACACAATTAATAAATTGGACTTAATTGACATATATAGAATATACCACCAAACAACAAGCAGTTACACTTTTTTCTCAGTAACACATAGATACCTCTCAAAAATACATCATATATTATGTCACAGGGCAACTCTTAGAAAATATAAAGGAGTACAGATAATACCAGGCATCTTATCTGATCATAATGGAATGAAACTGAAAATCAATGGTAAAAGAAGGAAGGAAAAATCATCCATCACTTGGAGAATGAACAATAGACTACTGAATGATCAATGGGTTATTGAAGACATCTAGGAGGAAAATAAAAAATATCTTAGAGATAAATGAAAAGACAGACTGAACATATCAGAATCTAGGGGACACATTGAAAGCAGTTCTAAGAGGAAAATTCATTGCCTGGAGTACTTTTCTAAAAAAGGAAAAAGACAACAAATAAAAGATCTCATGGTTCATCTCAAAATTCTAGAAAAACATGAGAAAACAACAGCAAAAGAAGTTGAAGGCAAGAAATTGTTAAAATCAGAGCTGAAATTAATAAAATTGAAACAAAAGAAACAATTGAAAAATTGACAAAACTAAAAGTTGATTCTTTGAAAAAATAAATAAAATCGACAGACCCTTAGCCATGTTAAGGAAGAGAAGAAGAGAGAGAACTCAAAATACTAGCATACGGGATGAAAATGGCAATATCATAACAGACACTTCAGAAATACAGAAGATAATCAGAAATTATTTTGAATCCTTATACTCCAATAAATTAGAAGATAGTGAAGGCATCAATAAATTTCTTAAGTCATATGATCTGCCCAGATTGAGTCAGGGGGATATAGATAACCTAAACAGACCAATATCAATTGAGGAAACAGAAGAAATCATCCAAAGACTACCAACTAAGAAAAGCCTAGGATTGGATATATATACAGCAGAGTTTTACAAAACCTTTAAAGCGGAACTAATACCAATAGTTTTCAAGATATTTCAGGAAATAGAAAAAGAGGGACAACTTCCAATTTTATTCTAGGAGGCCAATATTACCCTGATTTCTAAACCAGACAAAGACACTTCAAAGAAACAAAACTACAGACCAATATCTCTAATGAACCTAGATGCAAAAATTCTCAATAAAATTTTGGCAAATCAGACACAAAAACATATTAAAAAAATGTGCAACATGATCAAGTAGGATTCATCCCTGGGATGCAAAGCTGGTTCAATATATGGAAATCAATAATTGTTATTCACCACTTCAATAGACTTAAAAATAAGAACCATATAATCATCCCGATATATGCAGAAAAAAACATTCGACAAAGTATAGCAACCCATTCTGTTCAAAACTCTAGAAAAACTAGGGATAATAGGAACATACCTCAATATTGTAAAAGCAATCTATGCTAAGCCTCAGGCCAGCATCATTCTAAATTGATAAAAACTGAAGGCATTCTCTCTAAAATCTGGAACAAGATAGGGATGCCCTCTCTCAACACTTCTGTTCAACATAGTTTTCGAAACACTGGCAAGAGCAATTAGAAAAATGAAAGAAATTAAAGGCGTAAAAAAAAGGAAAAGAAGAACTTAGATTATCACTATTTGTAGCTGACATGATTATGTACCTAGCAGACCCAAAAGGGTCTACAAAAACCTATTAGAGCTAATAAATGAATTCAGCAAAGTGGCAGGATATAAAATCAACAAGCATAAATCAAAGTAATTCCTGTATATCAGTGACAAATCCTCTGAAATGGAAATGAGGAAACCACTCCACTCAGAATATCCTCAAAAAAATAAAATACTTGGGAATCAACCTAACAAAAGAGGTGAAAGACTTACACAATGAAAACTACAGAACCCTAAAGAGAGAAATAGAAGAAGATCTTAGAAGATGAAAAAATGTACCCTGTTCATGGATACGCAGAACTAACATCATCAAAATGGCGATATTCCCAAAAGTTCTCTGTAGGTTTAATGCAATGCCAATCAAAATCACAACGGCATTTCTTGTAGAAATAGATAAAACAATAATGAAATTCATATGGAAAAATAAAAGACTTAGAATAGCAAAAACAATGCTAAGCAGGAAGTGTGAATCAGGCGGTAGAGCGATACCAGACTCAAACTATACTACAGAGCAATACTAACAAAAAGAGCATAGTACTGGTACCAAAATAGGTGGTTGGACTAATGGTACATAATAGGGGACACAGAAACAAATCCACAAAACCACAACTATCTTATATTTGATAAAGTGGCTAAAAGCATGCAATGGAGGAAGGATAGCATCTTCAAAATCTAGTGCTGGGAAAACTGGAGTTCCATATGTAACAAAATGAAACTGAATCCCTTTCTCTCGCCATACACAAAAGTTAAGTCAAAATTAATCAAACAGCTTGATATCAAATCAGAGACATGGCTTCTGATAGAAGAAAACCTTGTCTACGATGTACATACTGTGGGGTCGGGCTCCAAATTCCTCAATAGGACACCCATAGCACAAGAGTTAATAACTAGAATGAACAAATGGGACTTACTCAAACTAAATAGATTTTTCTCAGTAACAAAAACAATAAGAGAGGTAATTAGAGAGCCTACATTCTGGGAACAAATCTTACTCCTCACACTTCAGAGAGAGCCCTAATTTCCAAAGTATACAAGGAACTCAAAAAATTAAACAATAAGAAAACGAATAATGCAATCAACAAATGGGCCAAGGACCTGAACAGACACTTCTCAGAGGAGGACATACAATCAATCAACAAGTCCATGAAAAAATGTTCACCATCTCTAGCAGTCAGAGAAATGCAAAACAAATCCACCCTAAGATACCATCTCACTCCAGTATGAGTGGCAGCCAATATGAAGTCAAACAACAACAAGTGGTGGCGAGGATGTGGGGAAAAGGGTACACCTGTACATTGCTGGTGGGACTGCAAATTGGTGCAGCCAATTTGGAAAGAAGTATGGAGATTTCTTGGAAAGCTGGGAATGGAAACATCATTTGACCCAGCTATTTTTCTTCTCAGTCTATTCGCTAAAGACCTAAAAAGAGCATCGTACAGGGACACTGATAAATCGATGTTCCTAGCAGCACAATTCACAATAGGAAGACTGTGGAACCAAACTCGGTGCCCTTCAAAAGATGAATGGATAAAAAAAAATTGTGGCATTTATACACAATGGTGTATTATTCTGCATTAAAAAATGACAAAATCATAAAATTTGCAGAGAAATGGATGGCATTAAACAGATTATGCTAAGTGAAGAGAGCAAAAGCCTAAAAAACAAATGCCAAATGTTTTCTTTGATATAACGAGAGTAACTAAGAACAGAGTTGGGAGGAAGAGCATGAGAAGAAGATTAACATTAAACAGGGGTGACAGGTGGGAATGAAAGGAAAGAGAAGGGAAATTGCATGGAAATGGAAGGAGATCCTCATGGTTATACAAAATTAAATACAAGAGGAAATGAGAAGAAAGGGGAATAAAACAAGGGGAAGAAATAAATTACAGTAGGTGGTGTAGAGAGAGAAGATTGGAGGGAAGGGGATGGGAGATATTAGATAGGAAAGACAGCAGAATACAACAGACACTATAGCAATATGTAAAACAGTGGATGTGTAACCAATGGGATGCTGCAATCTGTATACGGGGAAAAATGGAAGTTCATAACCCACTTGAATCAAAGTGTGAAGTATGATATGTCAAGAACTATGTAATGCTTTGAAGATCCAACAATAAAAATTAAAGGAAAAAAAAACTCATGGAGAACTATTTCAATAAAAATTGACTAGATTTATAACACCTACACTTTATCATGCAAAAGGAAGTCCAACTATACACCATGCCTCCTCTGAACTTCTTGTATTTCTATTCTGTTTGGGTTATTTTTCTCCATCATATTAGGAATAGTAGTCTGAGTCTAGTAGGGTATGCGTTAGTGTCAGAGATTCAGTATTTCGAATGGAAAATAGGAAAATGAATCCAATGTGTATGCAAACATGTGCTACATGAAAATCTTCCCACTCTCATCCACAACAATGCCTTCACGTCATCTTCGCCCCAAATAAGAAACAATTAGAGGAGAAGAGTTAGAAATTCTGTGAATATATATCTGGAATAGAAAATGCTCAGGAGTTCACAAACTTGGATGTAATAGAGGAGTCTTCCAACGTAAGGGACAGGGTAAACACTCCAGAAATATGGAGGTCTGCTGGCCTAAAAAAATTTTTGAGAAACTACCTCTGAGGATGGGCACTTGAAATATATGTTGTTGTAAGGAGTTTTAGCTTCCTTTGTATACAGACCATCAAAGCTGGGTCTGCATCTATGTTTCCTGGAGGACATTCTTTCTTATTTTCCAATGCACATGAGGCAGCAGTGCTGAATTCTCACGTTGTAGGTAAATTGTGGCCACTGGGGGCTAAGTGTCTCCCCGTGTGGACAGTGAAGCTTTTTGGTCATCCTCAACTTTTCGTGGTTTTTTCCTGCTGCTGCACTGGGAGTTTGGTATTTACTTTATGAAATACAAGGAGTTCAACTGGGACACAGTGCTGGAGGGAGTTCTGTCACGTGTGGTTTTTCAGGGTCTGCAAGAGAATGCAACAATCAGGCTTCATTCCCACATAGCTTGGCCCCTTGTCCATAGCAACCTGATTCTGCACATTGTCCTGAAAACTATCCATATAACAAGATGCCTTTACATTCAAGGGTCTCCTCACTGCACCGTGTCAGTGTCAATCCATTTGGAAATCAATGGCAAATCCACATGGCCCCACCACAGATGATTTATCACACACCTGCACACCACAGCTTTGGCCCCACTACTCAGGAGGGTCCAACTTACTGGCAACTCTGTTCTGCACAATTTTCCTTAAACCCATTTAATCAAGGCACTGTCTGGTACACCACAAACTCACACCCACACCCACAATGGCACCTCCTTCCCCCAAGTAGGACTGTGACTATCTCGAGTGTCCTCTGACTGGTGGGTCATAATATTTTCCCCCCGAAATGGCCTGTCATGTCTCAGATCTGGTCTCCTTTGCCAACTCTGTAAAACTGTGAGGAGTCAGCGGTTAGCCACTACCTGCAATCTCAGGAAAAGACCCTCTTCAGAGCTCTACTGGCAATTGGCCCTCCTCACATCAGTAGTTACCAAGAAGGTCTGACTCTGTACTTTGTAAATCCAAAAAAGTGGGCCCACTGGGACTGGTACTGCGACTGGCTCTGGGTACCTGGCTTCTTGGATCCCAAGTTCATAGAGTTCCGTCACCAAGGTAGTTAGGTAGGTCACTTCCTTCAGGAACTGAATGAGGTCGCTGCCTTGGCAACCACTTTATCCTAACAGTTGCTTCCATGGGTCCCATGAGATGGAGGCTGCCCCTACTTCCTGTGAAAATTTGACTACTTAGAATGGAATATCAACAATAGGCACGTGGGAACAGCTGTACACGCAGGGCTGGTTTGGTCCATCTTCTCTATATTAAGAAGAGAGAGGCTGATTCAGACACATCCCTTTTTCCTGTCCAGGTCGTTTGCCATGGAAAATGGCTTTTGCTCTCTCAGGTCCTTCATAGCTGCCTACATCTTCTCCAGGGATCATTTCTGCATGGAACTTTGAGGTTCTCAGTAGTTTGCAGATAACCTACATTCCTTTATTGTAAGGCGAACTCTGTCCCTGCTCTTTTGTAATGTTAGATTGAGGCAACAGTATAGAACTCAATAACACAATTAATAACATATACTTAATTGACATATACAGAATAAATCACCCAACATCAAGCAGTTACACTTTTTTATCAGCAGCACATGGATCCTTCTCAAAATAGATCATATATTACATCACAGGGCAACTCTTAAACAATATAAAGGAGTAAAGATAATGCCATGCATCTCATCTGATCATAATGGAATGAAACTGAAAATCAATGATAAAAGAAGTAAAGAAAAATCATGCATCACTTGGAGAATAAACAATAGGTTACTGAATGATCAATGCGTTTTAGAAGACATCAAGGAGGAAATTAAAAAATTCTTAGAGATAAATGAAAACACAGACACAACATATCAAAATCTATGGGACACATTGAAAGCAGTTTTAAGACGAAATTTCATTGCTTGGAATTCATTCCTTAAAAAAAGAAAAAAACCAACAAATTAATGATCTCATACTTCATCTCAAAACCCTAGAAAAAGAAGAAGAAAACAACAGAAAAAGAAGTAGAAGGCAAGAAATAATTAAAACCAGAGCTGAAATTAATGAAATCGAAACAAAAGAAACAATTGAAAAAATTGACAAAACTTAACGTTGGTTCTTTCAAAAAATAAATAAAATCGACAGAACCTTAGACATTTTAATGAAGAGAAGAAGAGAGAGAACTCAAATTACTAGCATACGGGATGAAAAAGACAATATCACAACAGACACTTCAGAAATACGGAAGATAATCAGAAAATATTTTGAATCCTTATACTCCAATAAAATAGATAATAGTGAAGGCATCGATAAATTTCTTAAGTCATCTGATCTGCCCAGATTGAGTCAGGAGGATATAGACAACCTAAACAGGCCAATATCAATGGAGGAAATAGAAGAAACCATCCAAAGACTATCAACTAAGTAAAGCCCAGGACCGGATGTGTATACAGCGGAGTTTTAAAAAACATTTAAATAGGAATTAATACCAATACTTTTCAAGCTATTTTAGGAAATAGAAAAAGAGGGAGAACTTCCAAATTCATTCTACGAGGCCAACATCACCCTGATTCCTAAACCAGAGAAACTCACTATAAAGTAGCAAAACTACAGACCAATATCTCTAATGAACCTAGGTGCAAAAATCCTCAATAAAATTCTGATGAATCGGATACGAAAACATATCAAAAAATTGTGCACCATGAGCATGTAGGATTCATCCATGGGATGCAAGGTTCGTTCAATATACAGAAATCAATAAATGTTATTTCCCACATCAATAGACTTAGAAATAAGAACTATATGATCATCTCGATAGATGCAGAAAAAGCATTCAACAAAGTACAGCATTCCTTTATGTTCAAAACTCTAGAAAAACTAGGGATAACAGGAACCTACCTCAATACTGTAAAAGCAATCTATGCTAAGCCTCAGGCTAGCATCATTCTGAATGGAGAAAAATTGAAGGCATTCCCTCTAAAATCTTGAACAAGACAGGGATGCCCTCTCTCACCATTTCTGTTCAACATAGTTCTAGAAACACTGGCCAGAGCAATTAGACAGACAAAAGAAATTAAAGGCATAAAAATAGGAAAAGAAAAACTTAAATTATCACTATTTGCAGATGACATGATTCTATACCTAGCAGACCCAAAAGGGTCTACAAAGAAACTATTAGAGATAATAAATGAATTCACCAAAGTGGCTGGATGTAAAATCAACATGCACAAATCAAAGGCATTCCTGTATATCAGCGAAAAATTGTCTGAAATGGAAATGAGGACAACCACTCCATTTACAATATCCTCAGAAAAAATAAAATACTTGGGAATCAACCTAACAAAAGAGGTGAAAAACTTATACAATGAAAACTACAGAACCCTAAAGAGAGAAATAGAAGAAGATTTTAGAAGATGGAAAAATATACCTTGTTCATGGATAGGCAGAACTAACATCATCAAAATGGCGATATTACCAAAAGTTCTCTATAGGTTTAATGCAATGCCAATCAAAATCCCAACGACATTTCATGTAGAAATAGAGAAAGCAATCATGAAATTCATATCGAAAAATAAAAGACCCAGAATAGCAAAAACAATGCTAAGCAGAAAGTGTGAATCAGGCGGTATAGCGATACCACACATCAAACTATACTACAGAGCAATAGTAACACAAAGAGCATGGTACTGGTACCAAAACAGGCGGGTGGACCAATGGTACAGAATAGAGGACACAGAAACCAATCCAAAAAACTACATACTAACTTATATTTGATAAAGGGGCTAAAAGCATGCAATGGAGGAAGGATAGCATCTTCAACAAATGGTGCTGGGAAAACTGGAAATTCATATGAAAAAAAATGAAACTGAATCCCTTCCTCTCGACATGCACAAAAGTTAACAAAAAATGGATCAAGGAGCTTGATATCAAATCAGAGACACGGCGTGTGATAGAAGAAAATGTTGGCTACGATCTACATACTGTGGGGTTGGGCTCTAAATTCCGCAATAGGACACCCATAGCACAAGAGTTAATAACAAGAATAAAGAAATGGGACTTAATCAAACTTAATTTTTTTTTCTCAGCAAAAGAAAGAATAAGAGAGGTAAATAGGGAGCCTACATCCTGGGAACAAATCATTACTCTTCACCCTTCAGATAGAGCCCTAATATCCACAGTATACAAATAACTCAAAAATTAGACAATAAGATAAAAAATAACCCAATCAACAAATGGCCCAAGGACCTGAACAGACACTTCATAGAGGAGGAATACAATCAATCAACAAGTACATGAAAAAATGCTCACCATCTCTAGCAGTCAGAGAAATGCAAATCAAAACCACCATAAGATACCATCTCACTCCAGTAAGATTGGCAGCCATTATGAAGTCAAACATCAACAAGTTTTGGCGAGGATGTGTGTAAATGGGTACACATGTACATTTCTGGTGGGGCTGCAAATTGGTGCAGCCAATTTTGAAAGCGGTATGGAGATTTCATGGAAAGCTTGAAATGGAACCCACCACTTGACCCAGCTACTACTCTTCTCGGTCTATTTCATAAAGACCTAAAAAGAGCATGGTACATGGACACTGCTACATTGATGTTCATAGCAGCACGATTCACAATAGCAAGAGTGTGGAACCAACCTAGATGCCCTTCAATAGACGAATGGTTAAAAAATGTGGCATTAATTCACAATGGAGTTTTACTCAGCATTAAAAAATGACAAAATCATAGAATTTGCAGGGAAATGAATGGCATTAGAGCAGATTATGCTAAGTGAAGGAAGCCAATCCCTAAAAAACAAATGCCAAATGTCTTCTTTGATATAAGGAGAGTAACTAAGAACAGAGTAGGGATAAAGAGCATGAGAAGAAGATTAACATTAAACTGGGATTTGAGGTAGGAGGGAAAGGGAGAGAGAAGGGAAATTACATGGAAATGGAAGAAAACCCTCAGGGTTATACAAAATTACGGACAAGAGGAAGTGAGGGGAAAGGGAAAAATACAAGGGGGAAAAATAAATTACAGTATAGGGGGTAGAGAGAGAAGATGGGAGGGGAGGGGAGGGGAGGGGGATAGTAGAGGATAGGAAAGGCAGCAAAATACAACAGACACTAGTATGGCAATATGTAAATCAATGGATGCGTAACTGATATGATTTTGCAAACTATATACTGGATAAAAATGGGAGTTCATAACTCACTTGAATCAAATTGTGAAATATGATATATCAAGAACTATATAATGTTTTGAACAACAAACAACAAAAGTTAAAAAAACACATGGAGAACTATTTCAACAAAAAATTGACTAGATTTATAACTCCAAGTCTACATAATGCAAAAGGCAAGTCCAATTATACACCATGCCTCCTCTGAAATGCTTGTATGTCTATTCATTTTGGGTTATTTTTCTCCATTATATTAGGATAAGGAGTCAGAATATAGAGTCTAGTAGGGTATGGGTTAGTGTGAGTGATTCAGTATTTCGAATGAAAATTAGGAAAATGAATCCAATGTTTATGCAAATATGTGCTAAAAATAATCATCCCACTCTCATCAAGAACAATGCCTTGACATTACCTTCGCCCCAAGTTAGACACAATTAGAGGAGAAGAGTTAGAAAATCTATGAATACTTATCTGGAATGGAATATGCTCAGGAGTTCACAACTTTGGGGGTGGTAGAAGAGTTTCCAAAAGTAAGGGACAGGGTAAACACTTCACAAACATGGTGCTCTGCTGACCGGAAGACTTATGAGAAACTGCCTCTGAGTTTGGGCACTGGAAATATATGTTGTAGTCAGGAGCTTTAGCTTCCTTTGCAGTGAGACCATCAAAGCTGGGTCTGCATCTATGTAACCTGGAGCACATGTTTTCTTATTCTTTAATGAACATGAGGCAGTAGTGCAGAATTCTCTCTTTGTATGTAAACTGTGGCCAATGGGGGCTAAGTGTCTTCCTGTCTGGACTCTGAAGCCATGTGGTCATCCTCCATTTTTCATGGTCTTTCTAGCTGCTGCAATGGGAGTTTGGTGTTTGCTTCACGAAATACAAGTAGTTCAACTGGGACACAGTGCTGGAGGGAGTTCTGTCATGTGTGGTGGGTCAGGGTCTGCTAGGAGAATGCACCAACCAGTCTTATATCCAACATAGACTTCCCCCTTGTCCCTAGCAACTTGATTCTGAACATTGCCCTGAAACCTCTCCATATAACAAGATGCCTTTACATGCAAGGGTCTGCTGGCTGCACCATGTCAGTCAAAAGCCATTTGGAAGCCAATGGCCAATCCACATGACACCAACACAGATGTTTAATCACACACCTGCCCACCACTGTTCTAGGCCCACTACTCAGCAAATTCCAACTTACTGGCATCTCTGTTCTACACCATTTTCATGAAACCCAGTGATTCAAGGCACTGTCTGGTACACTCATGATCAGCAACAGGACATCCAAAGGTTCTCCAGTGCCACCTGGTCATGGGAATTTCAAAAATTTCATGGTATTTATCTAGCCATTTTTCAAGTATCAAGTTGGATGCACTGGTTTTTCAATTCATTCAGGAACCATTAAATGGTGAGGATGAAAGCTCTGGAGAACTCTAAAAGGCAACGCTTCCCAACGAGTGGCCAAAATGTCACATGAAGCCTGACCCATTGATGTCTACTCAATGTGAGTTCAATATGTGTTTTGACTCTTTACTATGGTTGCCAAGTCTTTCAGAATAAAATCGTCTTATATCCTGGTGGAGATTCCAGGTGCACTGTGGAAAGACACCCTGAGACTAGATCTCAGTTTCCAAGGGCCACTCTCATGTGTGGCCTCCTAAAATCCCACCAAAATTAATGGCAATACTTCCCTGAAGTCAGTTCCAGAACTCAGTCTCTAAGCGGAATCACACCAGAGTTCAGGTCCAGGTGTACCCAGTCATCTCTTCCAACCAGCACACAAATGACCACAATTAAAACCAAAACACTGCCACATGGCCCTCATCATCTTCCATATAGACACTCATCGTAACCTCTGGATGGAATTTTCCATGAGGGGCGAAGCCCAAGACAGTTTCCAAAATAAACTTCCCTTGCCCCTCATTTGCCTAAAGTCAGGGTGACCTAGACACCCTTCCTGTGAACCAGGAGTGATCAAATAGGCCTGCCGTTAATACTGTTCTGATTCTCCAATTTAATCCTACTGATTGTAGGTATAAATCCTTTATGTGAGTTGGAGGCAATAGAAAACCCAAGCACACATGGGATCTTTCTTTAGATCTATCACCTTCTGAGAATCAAAGCCCCAACCTCACACAGGGCCAAGAGGCTGATTCAGACACATCTCTTTCCAAAGCCATTAAGCAAAGATCCACAGGTGATGCCCATTCATTTCCATTTGAAAAATGTTTTCTTCAGGCTTCAGAAAGGGGTGGCCTGAGGCAAATACCTTCCTGACATTCAGGGCAACATAACCATAGGTAAGCAAATGGGCCAAAGCAAGGTTTTTAAACTGAGACTTTACTGGTTACACTGATATCTGAGTTTTCTGAGATGTTCCCATTCCCTTCAGCTATCCATTACATGGCCATGTAACAGATTTTGGAGGTGGTACATATCTTGGCCACAAAACCATGAGCCTATTCTGGAGAGAGGCCAGAAATCAAGATGTGTAGAGGACCTTAGGAAGATAGTAGGTGTTGCCCATCCATAAGGGAAGCCACAGTCCATTTATAAAGTGGGCAGGATGAATGCTGGGAAGCTTCCAACTAGACAGGAAACCTCCATTGATGCATTCTCTTTTCTAAAGACTACAACCACGAACACAGTGGATACACAGACATAGAAACACTCGCCTTGCCAAACGACTTCCTAGAAACAGTCAACTCCAAACCATACAAACCACCATTCCTACATATTTTCAGAACATGAGACAAAACCACAAACTCACATCCACATCCACAAAAGCACCTCCTTCCCCCAAGTAGGTCTGTGACTATCTGGAGTGTCCTCTGACTGGTGGGCCATACTATGTTGCCCCAAAATGGCCTGGCCTGTCTCAGATCTGTTCTTCTTGGCCCACTCTACGAAGTTGTCAGCAGGCAGCATTGAGCCAATACCTGCTATCTAGGGAAAGGCCCCTTTTCTGAGCTCTACTGGCATTTGGCCATCCTCATATCATTAGGTACCAAGAAAGACTGACTCTGTCCTTGGTAAATCCAAACAAGTTCGACCACTGGGACTGGGACTGGGACTGGCTCTGGGTGCCTGGCTTCTTGGATCCCAATTTCAGAGAGTTCCATCACCAACAAAGTTAGGTAGGTCACCTCCTTCAGGAACTGAATGAGATCACTGCCTTGGCAACCACTTTGTCCTAACAGTTGCTTTCATGGGTCTCATGAGATGGAGGCTGCCCCTACTTCCTGTGACACTTTGACAAGTTTGAATGGTATATCAACAATGGCCACCCGGGAACACCTCTCCACGCAGGTCTGGTTTGGTCCATCTTCTCTACATTAAGAAAAGAGAGGCTGATTCATACACATCCCTTCGTTATCACAAGGTGTTTGCCATGGAAGATGGCTTTTGCTCTCTCAGGTCCTTCATAGCTGCCTACATCTTCTCCAGGGATCATTTCTGCATAGAAATTTGAGGTTCTCAGCAGGTGTAAGATCCCCTACATTCCTGTATTGTAAGATGAACTCTGTCCCTGCTCTTTTGTAATGTTAGATTGAGGCAACAGTGTATGGTTAGGGATAATAACAGGATCGATTTGGTTTAGGAATCATTCTGTGGGATGAATAATGGTATTGGGAACCTGCAATATTTATAGGAATACAGAGGTGAAATATAAGTATGTAAACAGAAATCTAGGTGAGATTTGAAGCTCAGAAGTGCATTGGGCAATTGATTGCGATACATAGCTTTAAATTACGTTCTGCACACATGTCTCAGATAAGTCGATATACAATGCCATAGGACTTGTACCTTGGATGATTGAATGTAGAGGAAAACATCCACTCAAACAGGGATAATCAATAGGATCAGGAAGATAGTCGGTAGATTTTGGAACAAGGGTGAATTTAGTATTTGTATCAAAAGTTCTTTAGCAATTGGGTTTTGGTTAGAGAGTGAATATCAATGTCAGCACATGTGAAGGGTCAGTCACAATGATGAACTGGGGAAAATATGTAGGAAAGCCGATATCAATAGAGACATTAGGAAAACAGGCAAAGTACAGGGTGAGTGATAGTATTAGACATTTTCAACAGTTTTGAGGTTGAATATATTAGGAAGAAACAAATATGTAGTCACCGATAGGATTGACATTTGAGAGCGTTATGCAAGCTGGACATGGATGTTTTTAGTAATCCATGTTCAGTGTCCATTTAGGCTTTGGTACAATCACACGTGTGAATTTTGCATTTTGCGTCCAGAATATTACTGTGATAACATGCATATTTAGATCAGGTGACATGAGTATTTCTTCCTCTATTACTGGGAGCAATATTTTGAAAAAGTATAAATTAGTATTGGGGGTACAAAGAGGTGTACCCTGTGTCTATGAATATAGATAATGCATGAATAGACCATACTGTGAATAAATAATATAACTGGTTCCACTTTAAATCATGGATTGAATTGATATCAGAAAATATATAAGAAATCTTATATTGATATACAATCATTCATTCCAAACAGTTATACATCTAATTGTGAAATGATAGTTATGGTTTATCATGAAGGGTGTGTGAGTTTTGCTTAAACAATTATAAAGAAAATCGGAAATAATATGTTTGGAAAGAAGTCTCACGAATAGACCAGTTAAGAAACCTGGAGTAATGCATGTGTTCTGAAGCAGGAAGTGATTGAAAGTGAAACAAATGCCTATAAATTTGCCAACTTGTGCAAGAAATATATACCCTCTGATGTGCATAAACTGAAGAAATAGTAATGTACCAGTGTTGAATAAAAATGAACATCAAAATACAAATCATGTCCCATAAGAGTCTACTTGCATTGCTGTTAAACTTGGGCAGTTACTGTTGAAATATTAGGATAATGCCGCAGTCTTGCTGGGCACAATCAGGAGCCACTTGTCAAAAGAAACTAACTTTATTTTTAAAACCACACACGCCAAACAAAACAGCCTCTCAGGAAAAACCCTCAGAGCCCCAACTGCCACCACTGGCTTCCCAAAAGCCTCTTCCTCCCACACAAGCCTCTCTCCACCTCCCACAATCCTCCTGCTCTTGAGGCCGATTGGCTAGGTCATGTGGGCAAAGCCAAATAAGTCCCCTAATGAGCAACTCCGTGGTCTGAAAGGGCAGGGAAACAGCCCAATGAGCATCACCGCAGAGGAGCCATTCAGCTTGATGTTGCTGTGAGCCAATCATCAGCCAGCAGCTGGAAGTTTGCTGGCTTCTGGAATTTTGCTGGGGCCCCTTCGGATGTGGCTCTCAACATCTCCCCCTCTCTGTTTAAACAACACACATGTGGCTTAGGGACAGTGCCTGCCTTAGGTTGTCCAATAGTACATATGGTCCTTACCCGTTAAGTTGGTACCATTGCAATTGGATCTTACCCATCACTGACTACCGGTCCAGTTTACAGCAACACCTGTGGAGAGGTCTTTGTACCACCGGGGGGTGGTGAGGTTCTTTGCCTCACCTCTAATGGCCCCCAAACATTAGCTGGACGATAATGACACACAGAAGAGAGGAAGATACACCAAGCCAATTGACAGCTCCTTTTGGAAAAATTGTACCACCGATGACATCATCAGCAAATATACCCGAACACTACCACAAGTCGCTGCACAAACAGGTAGTTTACAATGCATACAGGAGAGTTCTCAATGTGTCTAGGCAAGTTCTGCAAGCATTTCAGTGATGGCTATTGCAGAAGCTGTAGATTGGTTTTATCTTTGATTTCACCAGCACTGGGATGAAGATAGGAATTCTGGCAATAATGGCTAAAGAAAAATTATGTAACATTCCAGAAGGCACTGAAAGAAAACAATTTTCTTAACTATTTACATTGTCTTGAAGATAATTATTAAATATAATGAAAAGGAAAGGTGAAAGAAAGGAAACAGATCTCTTAACCTCCTTTTTTTCAAATTTTAAAACAAACCTCAACAGCTCTTTACCCAATTTAAATTAAACCATTTAAATAATGTGAATAAAAAAATATTTGGATCCATTTTTTTTATGAGCGCTCATCATATATCATATATGGACATACGAACATTCAAACATATAACACAAAACACAAGTGTGCACACATAATATAATACATACAACACATAACCTAATAGTAAAGGCCTTATAACTTTTTACACGTGAAATCTCCATTGCAATGTTCAAAAACTCTTTTGTCAAAAAATAGAACTGATCAGCAAAACATTAAACTAGGTCTGTATGAGCTCAAAAAACAAAATAGAATGTGGGAAAGGGCAATAATAAAATAGATAATGAAAAAAGCATCCTGGTTCTATCTCAGATGTAAGGATAGTCAAACTGGAATTTTGGATATCAGCTGATAAGGCCTTGAGTCAAATCATCTTCTTTTTGGATGTGCCCTGATATGTCTTATAAAGAATAGATCTTTTCTGTCCCAGATTAGACTTTTTATATTGGAAAGTAAAGAGAAAACAGTAGAGAAAGGAGAAATCTTACCAGCAACTTCAAGGGATACTATAGCATTAACTATATACTGACTATCGGAAAATAAATTAAATACAGAATATTTAAATATCTCAAAAGCTTGTAATACTGCATTAAGCTCTACCTTTTGAGCTGATTGTTTGGGTACTAAAAATTTATAAGTTTTATCAGGTATAACTATTGCTGCTGTACCATTATTTGATACATCAGTGAATATATTTGAAGCATTCATGATAAGTGTTTTTCTTCTCAATTTTGGAAAAATTACAGGATGCAATGACCAAAAAGACAATAAAGGGTTAGATGGTAAGTGGTTATCAAATGAAACATTAGATTGGACCATGATTATTGCCCAAGTGTTTAACTCATTAGCTAACTCATCAATTTGATTCAGAGTATATGGAGTAAAAATTTTATTGGAAGAAATTCCAAACACTCCCTTTGCTGCTTTAATTCCTTTGAGTATTAATTATCCTAAAGCCTCAGGATACCTAGTAAGAATAGTGTAAGGAGAATAAGATAAATGTATCCATAATAATGGACCTTCTTGCCAAAATACTCCTGTAGGAATATTTTTTGTTGGTAGTACAATAAATAATAAAGGCAAACTTATATCAATTCTATCCAAATGCATATTTTCCATATATGTTTCATTGATTTTTAATGCCTTTCTTGCTTCAGGTGTTAACATGCGGGGTGAATTTTTATCTGATAGACCTTTTAGGATATCAAATAAAGGTCCCAACTCTCCTGTTGGTATACCTAGATAAGGCCTTATCCAATTTATGTCTCCTAATAACTTTTGAAAGTCGTTATGTGATTTGAGTTGATCTACTCGTATTTGAATTTTTGGTGGACTGACCATGGTTGAGGATAACAGAACTCCTAAATAATTAATTGGAAAATTTAATTGTACTTTATCTATTGCTATCTCTACATTATAATTTTTAATAAGTTTGTAAGTGTGGCATAACTTTCTAGCAATGTGTTTTTAGCTTTGTGTGCTAATAATACATCATCCATATAGTGAAATATTTGTGTTCAGAATTTTGATTTCTAAGTGGCTGGATTACTTTGTTAACATAAATATGACACATAGTTGGGCTGTTAGCCATCCCTTGAGGGAGTACTTTCCATTCATATCTCTGATCAGGACCTTCATGATTCAGTGCAGGGATAGTAAAAGCAAAACCTGGACTATCCTTAGGATGAATTATAATTGAAAAAAAAAACAATATTTAATATCTATAACTAAAACATACCAGGTTATTGGCAAAGCAGACAATTGAGGAATCCCTGATTGAGCAGGTCCCATAATAACCATCTCATTATTAATGGCTCTAAAATCTTGCAATAGTCTCCATTTACCAGATTTCTTTTTGATGACATAAATAGGAGTATTTTGGGGATATACAGTCGGTTGTATATGTCCTTCTGCTAATTGTTGTTTTACCAGGTCATGGACTGCTTGTATCTTTTCTTTAGTCAGGGGCCACTGAGGAACCCATACTGTCTTTCTGATTTACAGGTAATTTTTATTGTCTCAGTGGCCCTTTCTTAAAATCTAACCCATGTCTCTCTGTTCCTTGATCTATTTGTATTGGTGCTGCTATGACTTATTCTTGTTTTTCTAATCTTTTTTCTTTCCTAAAACCTTGTCTAGTCATAATAGTGGCTGCATTTTGGTTGATGTTATTTGTTAATGTCAAACCTAATTGATCTAGGACATCTCGTCCCCATAAATTTATGGGAAGATGATCCAATACATATGGCTGTATAGTTCCTTCACATCCTTTAGGATCCTTCCTATCTAATACCATTTTACTTCTATGGGGATTAGTCGCCACTTATAGGCCTCGAAGCGTTTGAGTGGCTTGTTGTAATGGCCAATGTTTTTGCCATTCTTGACGAGAGATGATGCTAATGTCTGCACCTGTATCCAGTAGCCCATTCAATTCATGCCCTTGAATATTTAGTTTTAGCATGGGGCGAGAATCTAAATTTAAAGAAAGCATAGCCAAATCTACACCTGTGGAGCCTAATCCCTTGGAACATCTTTCTACAGTACGACTGGAAAATTTATCATACAGGTTGGGTATTATTAGTAACTGTGCTATTCTATCTCCTTGTGAAATTACTGATATGTCCTTTGGAGAACTGGCTATAATTTTTATTTCACCTTCATAATCGGGATCAATCACCCCAGGACTTATCATAAGTTCTTTTAGAGTAGAAGAGCTGCATCCCAATAATAAGCCCATGGTTCCTTTGGGACGAGGTCCTTTTACCCCTGTGGGAATGATTTGAACTCCCATCTCTGGAGTTAGTACTGATCTGGCAGAGGCGCAGATGTCCAACACTGTGCTCCCTCTGGTTTGTCTGATGAGGGATCTGATGGACAATGTGTCCTGGGCACTACCCTGATGGGGTTGCTGGGTTCCTCCAGTGCTCTGTATATTTGTGGTTTGGGGCCCCGGAGCATTGGAACCCCCTGTCCATTTATTTGGCAATTGAGCCCAATGCCTTTCTCCATGATATCGTGGATAAACACCTGGTCCTTGTTCATTTTTTGATAATTGAGTACCCTCTATGGTGGTTTGAGAACAGCACTCATTAGCCCAATGTCTCCCTCTATGGCATTGTGGCCAAATACCTGGTATTCTACTCCTTTGATACCTAATATTGTTAAACCCTCCTTCTATGGGTCAATTCCTTTTAAAATGTCCTGTTTCTTCACATTGGTAGCATGTTCTTGGTCTGGCATCTAAAGCCTGTTTTACTGTAGCTGCCACAATTTGCCCTTGTTCATTAATGTATCTGGCAACTAAAGCCTGTTTTTCTGCAGCTGCCATGACTTGCTCTTGTTCATTAATGTCTCTACATAATTAAATCAATGTGTTTAAATCTTCATTTTTCCATGGTCTAATGATATCTCTGCAACAACGATTCGCTTGCTCATAAGCCAGTTGTTTTAGTAATGGCATTGCTTGTTCTGTATTCCCAAAAACTCTGGTAGCTCTTTGAATAAGCCTATCTACAAATTCAGCATAAGGTTCATTAGCTCCTTGTATTACCTTAGATAATTGACCTTGTAAACCTCCATGTTCTTGTAAAGTCTTCCATGCCTTAATTGCATCTACACCAATTTGTGCACATACACCATGATCATATGCAATTTGCTGCTGCTGATCTTCATAAGATCCCTTTCCTAACAACATATCTAGATTTCTCTGAGGATAACCAGCTCCTGCATTTCGCCTAGCTGTCTCCTTTCAACATTCCTCATTGGCAACCTTCCATAACATGCATTGTCCTCCATTTAGCACAACATTACACATATTAGCCCAATCCACTGGCTTCATGTTCAAGTTGTTAATGGATTCGACCATGATTACATTGAAGGGTGCTTGAGGACGATAGGTTGTTACAGCCTCTTTTAGCTGCTTCACTGTTTTGAAATTTAAAGCATGGTAAACACGCTGCCCTCCTCCCTCAAATACAGGGCATGTTAATATTTGAGATCTTGTCTCAGGATCCTAACTATCAACTGCGGGAGTTGGGGGCCTCCCAGCATAAGAAAGTGGCCTTGTTAGTTGGACACTTATGTCATCTGGTGATAGAAAGGTGTTAGTAGCAGTCTCCTGTTGTAAATTTCCCCTGATGTTTTTTACTGTTTTACACTTTCTTTCTCTGTCTAACTAGCTTTAGAGGCCTTCTCTTTTACTTGAATTTTTTCCTCTGTCTGACTAGTTCGAGAGACGTTCTCTTTTACTTGAATAGTTTCCTCTATCTGACTAGCTCGAGAGACCTTCTCTTTTACTTGAATTTTTTCTTCTGTCTGACTAACTTGAGACACCTTCTGTTTTACTTGAATCAATATGTCTTCTTCTTCCTCTACCATTGACTGAACTGAAGGCTTTGAACTAAGCAAACAAGATATGAATGTCCACAATGGCAATGTGCCAACTGGCAGAATCCCTGGGCTTTTCTTTTCTATTCTTTTTAAATCTGCACCATGATGGTTCCATTGTGATATATTTAACAACTCCTCCTTAAAAAGCCATGGTCTACATTTTTGTATTGTATCAACAATTGCCATGACTGCTCTTGATTTTACTGGGATGCCTCCTTCCTCTAACAATTTACTTAACACTTTTTTGGTTTGTTTTCTTACTAATTTTTGATCCCATATTTCTACTATAATACAAACCAACAAGATAACACCAAACAAAAAAAGAGATAGAATGAAATAAAAATGAAACAACAAAAAATTATTATAGCCTTTCTCCCTATCTGTTCCTCAGACACAAATAGTTTTTCCTCAGATGTGAGCAGTTTTTCTTCCATCTCACTCATCTCCAGGGACAGGCAACTTAAAACAAAAGAGGAATCATAAAATGGCTACCCATTCTCTCGCCCTGCCCTCAAGAGCGAGCAGTTTACCTTATCAGTTACCCTCAGTCGCTCCCCATATGAGCCACCAAATGCCGTTGTCTGGCTGGGCACAATCAGAATCCACTTGTCAAAAGAAACTAACTTTATTTTTAGAACCACACACGCCAAGCAAAACAGCCTCTCAGGAAAAATCCTCAGAACCCCAACTCCCAACACCAGCTTCCCAAAAGCCTCTCCCTCCCACACAAGCCTCTATCCACTTCTCACAATCCTCCTGCTCTTGAGGCAGATTGGCTGGGTCACGTGGGCAGAGCCAAAAAAGTCCCCCAATGAGCAGCTCCATGGTCTGAATGGGCAGGGAAACAGCCCAATAAGCATCACCGCAGAGGAGCCAATCAGCTAGATGTTGCTGGGGCTGCTGTGAGCCAATCATAAGCTGGAAGTCTGAAAGGCGGGGAAACATCTCAATGAGCATCTCCAATGAGCATCACCACAGAGGAGACAATGAGCTAGAAGTTGCTAAGGCCGCTGTGAGCCAATCATCAGCCTGCAGCTGAAAGTTTGCTGGCACCTGGAAGTTTGCTGTGGCCCCTTCGGCTGTGACTATCAACAGGATACGTATGCACCATTCACTGAAGTTAGTTTTCAGTAATAGAAAACAAATATGAATTTCAGGTGGATGAATATTTCTGAAAATAATCTTGTGAAAAGTTGATTATAAATCCACATACTTGAACATGAATGAATTTAGGGAGTGTAAATAAGACACATATATTTCATATTTTGAAAAATCTGGAGAGTGTGTATGTGTGTATACACACACACACACACACACACAAATTTTAAAATGTAGCAACATATATGCCAATCGAAATTCACCATTAAATATACATCATTCACAGATCTAAAAATATTCAATTTACTTAACAGGGATTTATGTATAATGTTGTTCTCCTAGGAAGCTCACCCATAGGTTCAATTTTCAGTTCCAACAGCATCTAGGAGGAGTGATCTCTTCTCAAAATTTGTATCTGCCAAATCAGCTACCACACAAAAATATACACGTGATAAAAGGTAGGATTCTTTATGTGCATTTAAAATAGATGTGCTGAATAGGATACAGAGAAAGGGAGACAGGAATTCACATATTTGTTAACTTTAAAAACACGTGGAGGACTATTTCAATTAAAAATTGACTAGAATTATAACACCTACTTGCAAAAGGCAAGTCCAAATATATACCATGCCTTCTCTGAACAGCTTCTATTTCTTTTCTGTTAGGATTCTTTTTCTCCATCATATTAGGATTAGTAGTCAGATTCTAGTACAGTATGGGTTCGTGTCAGGGATTCAGTATTTCAAATGGAAAATAGGAAAATGAATCCAATGTGTATGCAAACATATGCTAAACAAAAATCTTTCCACTCTCATCCAGAAAAATGCCTTGACATTACCTTCGCCCCAAGTAAGACACAATTAGAGGAGAAGAATTAGAAAATCTGTTAATACATATCTGGAATGGAAAATGCTCAGGAGTTCACAACCTTGAAGGTGGTAGAGGAGTTTCCAAAAGTAAGGGAAAGGGTAAACACTCCAGAAACATGGAGTTCTGCTTGCCTAAAGACTTCTTGAGAAACTGCCTCTGAGGTTGGGCACTTGAAATATACGTTGTTGTCAGAAGCTTTAGCTTTCTTTGTAGTGAGACCATCAAAGCTGGGTCTTCATCTATGTGACCTGGAGGATGTTGTTTCTTATTTTCCTAATGAACATGTGGCAGCAGTTCTGAATTCTCTCTTTGTAGGTAAACTGTGGCAACTTGGGGCTAAGTGTCTCCCTGTTTGGACTGTGAACCCAGTTGGTAATCCTCCAGTTTTCGTGGTGTTTCTTGCTGCTGCACTTGGAGTTTGGTATTTGCTTCTTGAAATACAAGGATTCCAACTGGGGCACAGTGCTGGAGGGATTTCTGTCACATGTGGTGTGTCAGGGTCTGCATATAAATGCACCAACCAGGCTTCTATCGCACATGCTTGCCCCCTTGACCATAGCAACTTGATTCTGAACATTGCCCTGAAAAATCTCCATATAACAAGATGCCTTTACATATAAGGGTCTGCTGGCTGCAGCATGTAAGTCACAAGCCATTTGGAAGCCAATGGCAGATCCACATGGCCCCAACACAGATGTTTTATCACACACCTGCACATCACTGCTCTAGGCCCCAACTCAGCAGTCTCCAAATTACTGGCATCTCTGTTCTACACCATTGTCATGAAACCAAGTCAATCAAGGCACTGTCTTGTACACTCATGATCAACAGCATAAGATCCAAAGTTACTCCAGTGCCATCTGGTCATGGGAATTTAAAAAATGTCATGGTACTTATCTAGCCATTTTAAAGGATGAAGTTGGAGGCACTGTGGGTTTAAATTTATTCAGGAACCATTAAATGTTGAGGAAGTTTATTTCAATAAAAGTTCTGGAGAACTCTCAGAGGAAAGTCTTCCCAAAGAGTGACCAAAAAGTCACATGAAGCCAGGCCCATTGAGGTCTACAATATGAGGTCCATGTGAGTTTTGACTCTCAACTATTGCTGCCAAGTCTTTCAGAATGAAATCATGTGATACCCTGGCTGAGATTCCCAGTGTTCTGTGGAAAGCTACCCTCGTCCAAGATCTCAGTTTCCAAGAGCGACTCTCATGCATGGCCTCCTAAAACCCCAACACAATTCATGGCAATACTTCTCTGACGTCAGTTCTAGACCTCAGTCTCTAAGGGTATCACACCAGAGTTCAAGCCCAGGTGGACCCAGTCATCACTTCCAACCACCACACAAATAAACACAATTAAAACCAAAACACTCCCACAAGGCCCTCATCCTCTTCCATATAGACACTAATCATAACCTCTTGCTGGAGTTTTCCATGAGGGGCGCAGCCCAAGACAGTGTTCAAAAGAGCTCCCTTGCCACTTATTTTCCTAAAGTCAGCGTGGTTTTTTACCATTTTTGTTTTGGATACACACATGGAATCTTTCTTTAGATCCATGAGGTGCTGAGAATCTAAGCCACAGCATCACACAGGGCCAAGAGGCTGAATCAGACACATCCTTATCCTAAGCAATTAAACAAAGAACGACAGGTGATGCGCATGCATTTCCATTTGAAAACAGTTTTCATCAGTCTTCCCAAATGGGTGGACTGAGGCAAAGACCTCCTGACATTTAGGTCAACAGAACAATAGGTAAGCAAAAGGCCAAAAGAAGGGTTTTTCCACTGAGACATTACTGGTCACACTGATATCTGTGTTTTCTGAGATGCTCCCATTTCCTTCAGCTATCCAGTACATGGCCATGTCACAGAGCTTGGAGGGGTACATATCTTGGACACAAATCCATAAGACTATTTTGGAAAGTGGCCAGAATTTAGGAAGAAAACATGAACTTAGGAATTTAGTAGGTGTTGCACATCTATAAGACAAGCCACAGTCCATTAATAAATCGGGCAGGATGAATGCTGGGAAGCTTCCTAATAGACAGGACACATCCTTGATGCATTCTCTTTTCTAATGTCTTCAACCATGAACACAGTGGAATACATAGATAAAGAAACACTCACCTTGTCAAACGACCTACTATAAAGAGTCCACACCAAACCAAAAAAAAAAACCCGCCTTTTCCACCTATTCTCAGAAGATGAGACAGAACCAAAAACTCACACCCAAACCCACAAAGGCACCTCCTTTCCCCAAGTAGGTCTGTGACTATACAGTGTGTCCTCTGAATGGTGGGCCATACTATGTTACCCCAAAATGGCCTGTCTTGTCTCAGATCTGTTTTCTTTGGCCAACTCTGTGAAGTTGTGAGGATCCATTGGTGAGCCACTTTCTGCTTTCTCAGGAAGGGCCCCTCTTCAGAGCTTTTCTGGCATTTGGCCATCCTCACATCAGTAGGTACCAAGAAAGACTGACTCTGTCCTTGGTAAATTCAAACAAGTGAGACCACTGGGACTGGTACTGGGACTGGCTCTGTGTGCCTGGTTTCCTGGATCCCAAGTTCAGAGATTCCATCACCAAGAAAGTGAGGTAGGTCACTTCCTTCAGGAACTGAATGAGGTCACAGCCTTGGCAACCACTTTGTCCTAACAGATGCTTCCAAGGGTCCCATGAGATGGAGGCTGCACCTACTTCCTCTGACATTTTCATAAGTTAGAATGGTATATCAACCATAGGAACTGGGGAACAGCTCTCCACAGAGGCTTGGTTTGGTCCATCTTCTCTACATTAAGAAGAGAGATTCTGATTAAGACACAACCCTTTATCCTGACCATGTTTTTTTGCCATGGAAGATGACTTTTGCCCTCTCAGGTCGTTCATAGCATCCTACACATTCTCCAGGGATTATTTCTACATGGACCTTTGAGGTTCTCAGCAGGTGGAAGATCCATACATTCCTGTATTGTAATACCAACTCTGTCTCTGCTCTTCTGTAATGTTAGATTGAGGAACAGTGTATGGTTAGGATTAATAACATGTTCAATATGGGTTAGGAATCATTCTGCTTGATGAACAATGTTATTGGAAACCTGCGATATTTACATGAAAATATAGGTGAAATATAAGTATTGAAATATAAATCTAGGTAAGATTTGAATCCTAGAAGGGAATTTGGCCTTTGAGTGGGATACTTAGCTTTGAATTATGTTCTGCACATATGTCTCAGATAAATTGATATGCAATGGCATAGATCCTTGTACCTTCGATGATTGAATGTAGAAGAGAGCATCCAGTTAAAAAAGGGATTTTTGCTAGGATTAGGAATATAGTTGGTAGGATTATGAAGAAGATTGAGTATAGAATTTGGACCAAAAGTTCTTTAGCAATAGGGTTTCTGGTAGAGATTGAATATAAATGTCAGCACATGTGAAGAGTCAGTCACAATGATGAACTGGGGAAAAAAGTAGGAAAGCAGATGTGAATAGAGAGTAGGAAATCAGGCAAATTATAAAATGAGTGAGAGGTTTAGACAGTTTCAACAGGGTGAGATTGAAAATGTAGTCTTAGGAAGAAACACATATGTAATCACCAATAGGATTGACATTTGAGAGCATTAGGCAACCTGGACATGGATGTTTTTAGTAATCCATGTTCACTTTCCATTTAGGCTTTGGGACAGTCATAAGTGTGACCTTTGCATTTTGTGTCCAGAATATTACTGTGATAAAATGTATATGTAGATCAGTTGACATGCATATTTTTTCCACCATTTCTGGGAGCAATATTTTGAAGATATAGAAATTATTGTTGGGAGTACACAGAGGTGTACCATGTGTCTATCAATATATAGACAATGCATGAATAGACCATACTGTGAATAAATGATATAACTGGTTTCACTTTGAATAATGGATTGAATTGATATCTTAAAGTATACAAGAAATCTTATATTGATGTACAATCATTCATTTAAACCAGTTTTACATCTAATGGTAATATTAGTGTTATGTTTTATCATGACGGGTGTGTCAGTTTTGCTTCAAAAGTGATAATGGAAATCGAAAATAATGTGTTTGGAAAGAAGTGTCACAAAAAGAGAAGTCAAGAAACATGGAGGAATACATGTGTTCTGAAGCAAAAGTGATTGAAAGCAAAACAAATGTGTATATATTTGCTAAATTGTGGATGAAATATACATCCTATGATGTGCATTAACTGGAGAAATAGTAATGTACCAGTGTTGAATAAAAATGAACGTCAAAATACACATTATATCACATAGGAATCTTCTTGCATTGATGTTAAACTGGGTCAGTTACTGTATAAATATTAGAATTTTATTTTGGTGTTATAATACAATTTATTTTAGCACTAGCATGCCACAGAATGTAGAAGAAAGAGCAATGGATTTTTAGTTATAACACTAATAATCTAGCATTTAATGATTATTTTGGGGAGTCTAGAATTTACGTAAGGCTATGCAACATAATTTTTTGTATTTAACATTCATAAAATCTTGGAATTTTGGTAATATTTCTCCTTTTTTAATTTTTTCAGTTGTTGATAGACTTTCATTTTATTTATTCGTATGTGGTGCTGAGAATATAACCCACTGCCTCACACATGCTAGACAAGCATGTTAACACTGAGTCACAAACCCAGCCCCTCCACTTTTATCTTTTCATCAAACACTCCTCTCCCTCTTCTTTACTCACTTTCTTCCTCATTTTCCCCCTTCTCTCTCTTCCTTTTTCATTTTCCCTCCATAAGTATTTTTCTCTCATAGCATTACAAACAGTACTATGCTATGAAATTTACATTTAAAACTTTTTTTTATAGTCATTCTTTTTTCCTGAGAAAATTTAAAAATTATAACCACCTGATAAATATATTACAATACATTTATTATGCATATGTATCTATATTCATGCATATAGATGAATTCATGCATATGTGTTATATATATATATATATATATATATATATATATATATATATATATATATATACATATACATATATATTTAAAAGTACTTTGATTAGCCTGTTAGAAATAATATAGACCAAGTCTTTCTTAATTCTCAAGTCTTCCAGAATTAACATCTTACAGTGAAAATCAAATAAACATATTTAAGTAAACAGGTATCATTCTTATTTATCAATACTGATAATTTAAGGTTTTTATATCACATTTAGCTGTAATATGGTATATTAACTCTTTTGAATTAGAGAATTTTTTTTTTGAACAACCTATTATTTAAGGACCATATGCACTGACATTTTAAATGGCTTTCTTGTTGTTTCACTTTCTATCAATTGCATATTAATTGCCAAATACTTATTTTAGTAATTTTCATATTCATAATTGATATAAAGTCAATTGATTAATTCTTTTTGTAAGGAGTTACTAATTACAGTAGGGACAGTATTAATAATTCTAAATCTTTATAAAAATGGTACAAAAATATTTTCATGCAAAATTATGTATAATTGCATGCTCTAAATGTTTGATTGTTGATACATATAATAAAGAGCTTTTGATGAGTCTCTTCCCCAGTAAAACAGAAAATGCAAAGATATAGTTGGGTATGTATGTCCAAACAAACATATGGAAAAATACACATTATCATCTAGAAACTATTAAATAAAAGATGAAAAGAACAATCCAACACATTGTACCAACTTGTCAGATGAGGTAGTATTCTGGAAGAATAGCCTAAGTCTAGACCTGGTCCATGTCAAAATATTCACAAAAAAATAAAATATGAAAAATATAGGAAATGCTATGAGTTTTTCTTGAAGGTAAGTGGATTATCCTTTAATCTCAATTATGTGCATTTTTAAAAGCCAGTTTTCTGGTAAAATAAATTTGTGATAGTTACAAGTACACAAAACAAAGTTTCTGCTTAGCAAAATGAATGCATCTCAACTTTTTTTAGCTGATTTCTTCCCACTCAACTTTAAACCTTTATTTATTTATTTTTTATTGGTTGCTCAAAACATTACAAAGCTCATCCTATATCATCTTTCATACATTTGACTAACTTGGGTTATGAACTCCCAATTTTCCCCAAATACGAGTTGCAGAATCACATCGGTTACACATTCACATTTTTACATAATGTCATATTAGTGACTGTTGTATTCTGCTACATTTCCTATCCCCTACTATCCCCTACTATACCCCCTCCCATCCCCTCCCATCTTCTTTCTCTACCTCATCTGCTGTTGTTCACTTCTCTCCCTTGCCCCACCTTTCCCCAATTTTCCCTACCCCATTGTTTGAAGATGCTATCCTACTTCCATTGCATGCTTTTAGCCCCTTTTTCAAATATAAGAAAGTTGTAATTTTGAGGATTGGTTTCTGTGTCCTCTATTCTGTACCATTGTTCCACCTGCCTATTTTGTTACCAGTACCACGCTGTTTTTGTTACTATTGCTTTTAGTACAGTTTGAACTCTGGTATCACTATACCTCCAGATTCATATTTTCTGTTTAGAGTTGCTTTTGCTATTCTGGGTCTTTTGTTTTTCCATCTTCTAAGATCTTCTTCTCTCTCTCTCTTTAGGGTTCTGTAGTTTTCAGTATATAAAACTTTCACGTCTTTTGTTAGGTTGATTCCCGAGTATCTTATTTTATTTGAGGATATTGTGAATGGAGTGGTTTTCCTCATTTCCATTTCAGAAGTTGTGTTGCTGACATACAGGAATGCCTTTCATTTATGCGTGTTAATTTTATATTCTGCCACTTTGCTGAATTCATTTATTAACTCTAGACGTTTCATTGTAGACCCTTTGGGGTCTGTTAAATATATTTTCATGACATCTGCAAATAGCGATAATTTAAATACTTCTTTTCCTATTTTTATGCCTTTAATTTTTTTTGTCTGTCTAATTGTTCTGGCTAGTATTTCAAGAACTAAATTGAATAGAAGTGGTGATAGAGGGCATCCCTGTTTTGTTCCAGATTTTAGAGGGAATGCCTTCAGTTTTTCCACATTTAGGATGATGCTAGCCTGAGGTTTAGCATATATAGCTTTTACAATGTTGAGGTAAGTTCCTGTTATCCCTAGTTTTTCTAGTGTTTTGAACATAAAGTGATGCTGAACTTTGTCAAATGTTTTTTCTGCATCTATTGAGATGATCATATGGTTCTTGTCTTTATGTCTATTGATGTGGTGAATGGCATTTATTGATTTCCGTATATTGAACAAGCCTTGCATCCCAGGGATGAATCTTACTTGATCATGGTGCACAATTTTTTTGATATGCTTTTGTATTCGATTCGCCAGGATTTTATTGACAAGTTTTGCATCGAAGTTCATTAGAGATATTGGTCTGTAGTTTTCTTTCTTTGAAGTGTCTTTGTCTGGTTTCGGGATCAGGGTGATTTATCCTCATAGAATAAATTTGGAAAAGCTCCTTCTTTTTGTTTTTCTTGAAATAGCTTGAAAAATATTGGTATTAATTCTTCTTTAAAGGTTTTGTAGAACTCCGCTGTATACCCATCCGGTCCATGGCTTCTTTTGGTTGGTAGTTTTTGATGGCTTCTTTCATTTCTTCCTTTGTTATTGGTCTGTTTAAATTGCGTGTGTCTTCCTGACTCAATCTGGGCAGATCTTATGACTTAAAAAATTCATCGATATCTTCACTATCTTCTATTTTATTGGAATATAGTGTTTCAAAATACTTTCTAATTATCTTCTGTATTTCTGTAGTGTCTGTTGTGATATTGCCTGTTTCATCCCGTATGTTAGTAATTTGAGTTCTCTCTCTTCTTCTCTTCATTAGCATGGCTGTGGGCCTGTCAATCTTATTTATTTTTTCAAAGAACCAACTTTTAGTTTTATCAAATTTTTTAATTTTTTTTGTTTCAATTTTGTTGATTTCTGCTCTAAATTTAATTATTTCTTGTCTTCTACTACATTTGCTATTGTTTTGCTCTTCCTTTTCTAGGTTTTTGAGGTGTAGTGTGAGTTCATTTATTTGTTGATTTTTTTCTTTTTTTGAGGAAAGAACTCCAAGAAATGAACTTCCCTCTTAAACTGCTTTCATTGTGTCCCATCGATTCCGGTATGTTGTGTCTGTATTGTCATTTGTCTCTAAGAATTTTTTTTATCTCCTCCATTATATCTTCTGTAACCCATTGATCATTCAGTAGCATGTTGTTCATTTTCCAAATGATGTAGGATTTTTCCTTCCTTCTTTCATCATTGATTTCCAGTTTCATTCCATTATTATCAGATATAGTGCATGGTATAATCTCCATGCTTTTATATTTACTAAGAATTGCCCTATGGCATAATATATGGTCTATCTTTGAGTAGGATCCATGTGAAACTGAGAAGAACGTGTATCCACTTGATGATGGCTGATATATTCTATATATGTCGTTTAAGTCTAGGTTACAAATTGTGCTGTTGAGTTTGATAGTTTCTTTATTCAGTTCTTGTCTAGAGAATCTGTCTAATGCCGAGAGTGGTGTCTTGAAGTCACCCATAATTATTGTGTTGTAGTCTATTTAGCTATTGAACTTGAGGAGAGTTTGTTTTATGAACATTGCAGCTCCATTGCTTGGTGCATAAAAATTCATAATTGTTATGTCTTGTTGGTGGATGGTTTCTTTTAACAGAATATAGTGTCCTTCTTTATCCCTTTTGATTAACTTAGGTTTGAAGTTGATTTTATTCCACATGAGTATGGCCACTCCTTCTTGCTTCTGAGGGCCATGTGAGTGGTATGATTTTTCCCAACCTTTTACCTTCACCCTGTGTATGTCTTTTCCTATCATATGAGTCTCCTTAAGGCAGCATATTGTTGGATTTATTTTTTTTGATCCAGGTTACTAGCCCATTCTCCTGATTGGTGAATTTAGGCCATTAACATTTAAGGTTACAATTGAAATATGATTTGTTCTTCCAATCATGTTTATTTATTTATTATGTTTTAGTTTGGCTAGTTTTTACTTTTTTGGTTATTTTCCTCCCCCTTTACTGAGATACCTCCTGCTGTTAGTTTTCGGCACTATTTATCAATTCCTCTTCTTGTAGTATTTTGCTCAAAATGCTTTGCAGTGCTGGTTTTCTGGCTGCGAATTCTTTTAGCTTTTGTTTATTGTGAAAGACTTTAATTTCGTTTTCAAATCTGAACCTTAATTTTGCTGGATACAGTATTCTTGGTTGGAATCCATTATTTTTCAGCATTTGAAATACATTGTTCAAGGATCTTCTCGCTTTCAAAGTCTGTGATGAAAAATCAGTCATTAACCTAATTGGTTTTCCCCTGAATGTAATCTGCCTCCTTTCTCTTATAGCGTTTAATATTCTCTCCTTGTTCTGTATGTTGGCTATCTTCATAATTATATGTCTTGGAGTTTGTCTATTATGATTTTGAATGTTTGGGGTCCTGTAGGCTTCCAGAATTTGACAATCTGATCCATCTTTCATCTCTGGGATGTTTTCTAGAATTATTTTATTTAATATGTTCTCCATTCCTTTGGTTTGAATCTCTATGCCTTCTTCTATCCCAATGACTCTCATTTTTTATGACATCCAATATCTCTTGAATAGATTGCTAGTGGGATTTAAGCCTCTTTTCTGTGTTGATTATATTCTTTTCAAGTTGATAAACTTTGTCTTCATTATCTGATATTCTGACTTCTGCTTGATCTAGTCTATTTGTAATATTCTCGTTTGAGTTTTTAATTTGGTTAATACTTTCCTGCATTTCTAATATTACTGTTTGATTTATTTTAAGATCTCTATCTCCTGGTAAAGCTCGTTGTTTGCCATTTGAGTTTGTTTGTTTAATTCATTTTCAAAATATACTTTTATTGCTTGGACTTGCTGCCTCATGTCTTCTCTAATATTCCTTTCCATCTGAGTTAGGTATGCCTTAAGTTCTTTCCCTATCCCTGTTTCTGATGCTTCTAGGTCCTCCTGTAGAATTAAGTTGTCCTGCATTGTTTGTACTCCTTTCTTTCCCTTGTTTTTTCATGATGCTCATGTTACTTTCCAGCTCTATTTGATTGCTGTGTTTCTGTTTTATTCTATAGATTTGTTTCGGTGTTGTGTATCTCTGTTGTCTCTCCTTTGTGTTGGTAGACTATGCCTGCTAAAGTGGATTCCACTTGTAGGGAATTCCGAAGGCCAAGCTCCAGTGACGTCACCCCTCTGCTTTGGCGGGCCCAGGCTCCTTGCCGAAATGTTCGAATACGGGGATGGAACTGGACTGTCTCCAGTTGGTTTCAGCTCTAGGTCACTGGCGGGTGGGCAATCACTAGCCACCCAGTGGCGCAGTCGGTCTCCTGCGCGCCGGTGTTCTCCAGATGCCCAGTCACGCGGACAGCAGGTGGACTGTCACCTGCACTTCTGTGTTCTCCAGCTTCCCAGTCACAAGAGCCTGGCCTCTAGTCCCCTGGTTTCTCCTGCTAGTCCTGGTTTCTCCTGCTAGACTAGATTTCCCCTGAGTGATGCTTCTCTGCAGTTCAATCTGTATTCTGGGCCTGTCATTTGTTGGGTGTGGAGGGTGTCTATTGGAACCCAGACACTCTATTGTTTTGAGGATCAGTCAGACCGGATCTCCGGTTTCACATTTGGCTCGTTTTTCAGACCCAATTACCAGATCTCAGTGCTGAAAATCTTTCTTATAGGTTTTGGTGCACCCCCATTTTGCTGTAAGTTCTTAACAAGATAGTTTTTTGTGGTTCTATCTCGTTATTCACCTGTGCAGTGGCGCGTTACACTGGGTGTGATGCACTCTATTCGTGGCCATCAGGCAATGATGAAATATTATGCTTTGTATGCAGCATTTACTGAAATTAGTTTTCAGTATTAGGAAACAAATATGTATTTCAGGTGAATGAATAATCTGAATTTCTGAGAATAATCTTGTGAAAAGTTGATTATAAATCCACATACGTGAATATGAATGATTTTAGGGAGTGTATAATAAGACACATATATTTCATATTTTGAAAAATCTGGAGAGTGATATATATATATATATATATATATATATATATATATATATATATACAGAAACACACTCACAGACATTAAAAAGTAGCAATATATATGCCAATCGAAATTCAAAATGAAATATATATCCTTCACATATCCAAAAAAATACATTTTACTGAAAATGGATTTATGTATAATGTTGTTCAACTAGGAGGCTCACCCATAGGTTGAAATTTCAGTTCCAAAAGGGTTTAGGAGGAGTGATCTCTTCTCACAATTTGTATCTGCCAAGTCAGCCACCTCAGAAGAAAGTCTGTGTGATACCAGGTAGTATTCTATATGAGCATATAAAAATACATGTGCTGAATAGGTGACAGAGAAAGGGGAGAGGAATTCACATATTTGTTAACGTTAAAAACACATGGAGAAATATTTCAATAAACATTGACTATATTTATAACTCCAACCCCATATAATGCAAAAGGGAAGTCCAAGTATACACCATGCCTTCTCTGAACTGTTTGTATTTCCATTCTGTTAGGGTTACTATTCTCCATCATATTAGGATTAGTAGTCAGAGTCTAGTAGGTTATGGATTAGTGTCAGAGATTCAGTATTTCGAATAGAAAATAGGAAAATAAACCCATTGTGTTTGCAAATATGTGTGATACAAAAATCTTCCCACTCTCATTCAGAACAATGCCTTGACATTACCTTCTCCCATAATAAGACACAATTAGAGGAGAAGAGTTAGAAAATCTGTGAATACATATCTGGAATGGAATATTCTCGGTGTTCTCAAGCTTGGAGGTGGTAGAGGAGTTTCCAAAAGTAAGGGACAGGGTAAACACTCCACAAACATGGAGCTCTTCAGGCCTAAAGACATATTGAGAAACTGCCTCTGAGTTTGGGCACTTAAAATGTATGTTGTGGTCCGAAGCTTTAGCTTCCTCTATAGTGAGAGCATCAAAACTGGTCTGCATCTATGTGACCTGGGGGACATGGTATCTTATTTTCCAATGAACATGAGGCAGCAGTGCTGAATTCTCACTTTGTAGGTAAACTGTGGCAACTGGAGTCTAAGGGTCTCTCTGTGTGGACTGTGAAGCTAATTGATCATGCTCTACTTTTCTTAGTAGAGCACTGGGAGTTTGTTATTTGCTTCACAAATACAAGGAGTTCAACTTGGTCAGAGTGCTGGAGGGAGTTCTGTCACATGTGGTGCCTCAGGGTCTGCAGGAGAATGCACCAGTCAGGCTTCTATTTCACATAGATTGCCCCCTTGACCATAGCATCATGATTCTGAACATTGCCCTGAAACCTCTCCATATAACAAGATGCCTTTACATATAAGGGTCTGCTTGCTGCACCATGTCAGTTACAAGCCATTTGGAAGCCAATGGCAGATCTACATGGCCCCAACACAGATGTTTTATCACACACCTGCCCACCACTGTTCTAGGCCCACTACTCAGCAGGCTCCAACTTACTGGCATCTCTGTTCTACACCATTTTTAAGAAACGCAGTCAATCAAGGCACTGTCTGGTATACTCATGATCAGCAACTGGACATCAAAAAGTTCTCCAGTGCCACCTGCTCATGAAAATTTCAAAAATTCCATGGTATTTCTCTAGCCATTTTTCAAGGATGAAGTTGGAGGCACTATGATTTTCAATTCACTCAGGAACCATTAAATGTTGAGGAAGCTCATTTCAATGAAAGCTCTGGAGAACACTCACAGGCAAGGCTTCCCAAAGGGTCGCCAAAAGGTCACATGAAGCCAGGCCCATTGAGGTCTGCAATGTGAGATCATGTGTGTTTTGCCTCTCAACTATGGCTGCCAAGTCTTTCAGAATAAAATCATGTGATATTCTGGCTGAGATTCCTCGTGCCTTGTGGAAAGCCTTTCTGGGCAAAGATCTCAGTTTCAAAGGGCGACTGTCATTCATGGCCTCCTAAAATCCCAACACAACTCATGACAATAATTCTCTGAGGTCAGTTCCAGAACTCAGTTTCTAAGGGGAATCACACCAGAGTTCAAGACCAGGTGGAGCCAGTCATCTTTTTCAACCGCCACACAAACTTCCAAAATTAAAACCCAAACACTCCCACAAGGTCCTCATCTTCTTCCATATAGATACTCATTATAAACTCTGGCTGGAGGTTTCCATGAGGGATGCAGAACAAGATAGTGTCCAAAGTTAGCTCCCTTGCCCCTCATTTGCCTAAAGTCGGGATGGCCTGAACACCTTCCTGTGAACCTGGAGTGATCAAATAGTGTGCCGTTAATACTGCTCTGCTTCTCCAATTTGAGGACGACTGACTGTGGGGTTTAGATTCTTTATGTGAATTGGAAGCATGAGAAAATGCAAGCACCTTTGGGCTTGCCTCTCCTTGGCTTTGAAGAATGCATTTGACCCAAAGAATCCCTCTTCTCACTTGATGGAGGTCAGGAACCTTACAGAGGAAGGCAAGAGACTTCATCCGCAATGACTGATCTTTTGATCATTTTGGTTTTGGATGAACACATGGGATCCATCAGGTGCTGAGAATCTAACCACAGCCTCACACAGGGCCAAGAGGCTGTTTCAGACAAATCCATTTCCAAAGCAATTAAGCAAAGAGCTACAGGTGATGTCCATTCATTTCCATTTGAAAACTTTTTTCTTCAGGCTTCACAAAGAATTGGCCTGTGGTAAATACCTTCCTGATATTCAGGGCAACAGAACAATAGGTAAGCAAAAAGCCCAAATCAGGGTTTCTCCACTGAGACTTTCCTGGTCACACTAGCTACCCACTACATGGCCATATAACAGAGCTTTTAGGTGGTAAATATCTTGGACACAAAACCATGAAGCTATTCTGCAGAGTGTCCAGAATTCAGAAAGAAAACAGAAACTTATGAAGATATCAGGTGTTGCCCTTTGATAACAAAAGCCACAGTCCATTTATAAATTGGGCAAGATGAATGCTGGGAAGCTTTCTACTAGACAGGACACATCCTTTGATGCATTCTTATTTCTAATGTCTACAACCACGGACACAGTGGGATACACAGACATAGAAGCACTCGCATTGCAAAACGACTAACTAGAAACAGTCCACGCCAATCCAAACAAACAGTCTTTCCTACCTATTCTCAGAACATGAGACAAGACCATGAACATACACCCACACCCACAAAGGCACCACCTTTGCTCCAAGTAGTTCTGTGATTACCCAGAGTGTCCTCTGAATGGTGGGCCATACTATATTCCCCCCAAATGGCCTGTCCTGTCTCAAATCTGGTCTCCTTGGCCAATTCTGTGAAGTTGTCATTAGCCATGGGTGAGCCACTACCTGCTTTCTCAGGAAAGGCCCCTCTTCAGAGCTTTTCTGGCATTTGAACATCCTCACATCTGTAGGCACTAAGAAAGACTGATTCTGTCCTTGGTAAATTGAAGCAAGTGAGACCACTGGGCCTGGGACTCCGACTGGCTCTGGGTGCCATTCTTCCTGGATCCCAAGTTCAGAGAGTTCCATCACAAAGGAAGTGAGGTGAGGTCACTTCCTTCAGAAACTGAATGAGGTCACTGCTTTGGCAACAACTTTGTCCAAATAGTTACTTCTAAGGGCCCATGAGATGGAGGCTGTTCCTACTTCCTGTAACACTTTCAAAAGTTAGAATGGTATATCAACCATAGGCACCTGGGAACACCTCTTCACACAGGCCTGGTTTGGTCTATCTTCTCTACATTAAGTTGATAGAGGCTGATACAGACACATCCCTTCATCCTCACCAGGTTGTTTGCCATGGAAGATGACTTTTGCTCTCTCGGGAACTTCACAGCTGCCTACATCTTCTCCAGGGATTATTTCTACATGGACCTTTGATGTTCTCAGCAGGTGGAAGATTCCCTACATTCCGGTATTTAAAGAGAAACTCTGTCCCTCCTCTTCTGTAAAATTAGATTGAGGTAACAGTGTATATTTAGGGTTAATAACATGTTCGATTTGGGTTAGGAATCTCTCTGCCGGATGAATAATGGTATTGGGAACCTGTGATATTTACAAGAATATATAGGTGAAATATAAGTATGAAAACAGAAATGTAGGTAAGATATGAAGCCAGAAGGGCATTGGGCCCTTGAGTGGGATACTTAGGTTTGAATTATGTTCTGCACATGTGTCTCAGATGAATTGATATAAAATGGCATAGGACCTTTTACCTTGAATGATTGATTGTTGAAGAGAACATCGAGTTAAAAAGTGATAGTCAGTAGGATTAGTAAGATAGTCAGTAGGTTTATAAAGAAGAGTGAGTATAGGATTTGGACCAAAAGTTCTTTAGCAATAGAGTTTCGGGTAGAGAGTGAATGTAAATGTCAGCATATGTGAAGTATGAGTCACAATGATGAACTAGGGAAAATATGTAGGAAAGCAGATATCAATAGAGATATTAGGAAATCAGGCAAAGTGTAAAGTGAGTGATAGAATTAGACATTTCCAACAGGCTTGAGGTTGAATATATAATCTTAGGAAGAAACAAATATGTAGTCATCAATAGGATTGACATTTGAGAGCATTAGGTAACCAGGACATGGTTGTTTTTGGTAATCCATGCTCACTTTCCATTTAGGCTTTAATACAATCATGAGTTTGACCTTTGCTTTTTGTGTCCAGAATATTACTGTGATAAAATGTATATATAGATAAGGTGACATCAGTATTTCTTCCACCATTTCTGGGAGCAATATTTTGAAGAGGTACAAATTAGTAATGGGGGGAAAAATAGGTGTACACTGTGTTTATGAATATAGAGATAATGCATTAATAGACCGTACAGTGAATAAATAACATAACTGGTTCCAACTTTAAATAATGGATTGAATTGAAATGTGAAAATATACAGGAAATTTTATATTGATATGCATACATTCATTCCAACCAGTTTTACATCTAATGGTAATATTAATGTTATAGTTTATCATGAAGAGTGTGTGAGTTTAGCTTCAAAATTGATTATGGAAATCGAAAATAATGTGTTTGGAAAGAAGTCTCATGAAAAGACCAGTCAAGTAACATGGAAGAATTCATGTGTTCTGAAGCAGGAAGTGAAACAAATTCTTATTAATTTGCTAAATTGTGGATGAAATATATGTCCTATGATGTGCAAAAACTGAAGAAATACAAATGTACCAGTGTTGAATTAAAATAAAGGTCAAAATAGACATTAAGTCCCATAGGAATCTACTTGCATTGATGTTAAACTGGGTCTGTTACTGTAGAAATATTAGGATTTGTAAGCACCATTGATTGAAGTTAGTTCTCATACTGGGAAACAAATATGTATTTCAGGTAGATGAATATTTCTGAGAATAATCTTGTGAAAAGTTGATTATAAATCCACATACATGAACATGAATGAATTGATGGAGTGTATATAAGAGACATATATTTCATATTTTATAAAATCTGGAGAGTGTGTGTGTGTGTGTGTGTGTGTGTATATATATATATATATATATATATATATATATATATATATATATATATATATATATATACAGAAAAACACAAAAATACATTAAAAAGTATCAATATATATGCCAAACGTAATTTATCAGTAATATATATCATCCACAGATGAAAATATATTTATTTTACTGAACATGGATTTATGTATAAATTGTTCTACTGGGAAGCTCACCCATAGTTTTAATTTTCAGTTCCACCAGCGTTTACGAGATCTCTTCTCACAACTTGTTTCTGCCCAGTCAGCCAACTCAAAAAAATGTACGTGTGAGACCACGTAGGATTCTATATTTGCATATAAAAATACATGTGCTGAGTAGGCTACATAGAAAGGAAGACAGGAATTTACATATGTGTTAACATTAAAAACACATGGAGGACTATTTCAATTAAAAATTGAGTAGATTTAGAATACCTACCCTCTATCATGCAAAAAGGAAGTCCAACAATACACCATGCCTGCTGTAAACTGCTTGTATTTTCATTCTGTTTGGGTATTTTTCTCCATCATATTAGGATTAGTAGTCAGAGTCTAGTAGGGTATGAGTTAGTGTCAAGAATTCAGTATTTCAAATGGAAAATTGTAAAATGAATCAATGTGTATGCAAATGTGTGCTACACAAAAATTTTCCCACTCTCATTCAGAACAATGCCTTGACATTACCTTCACCCCAAGTAAGACACATTTAGAGGAGAAGAGTTAGACAATCTTTGAATACATATCTGAAATGAAAAATGTTCAGAAGTTCACAACCTTGGACTTGGTAGAGGAGTTTCCAAAAGTAAGGGACAGTGTAAAATCTCCACAAACATGGAGATTTACCAGCCTAAAGACTTCTGGAGAAACTGCCTCTAGGTTGGGCACTTGAAATATATGTTGTTGTCAGGAGCTTTAGCTTCCTTTCTAGTGAGACAATCAAAGCTTGGTCTGCACATCTGTGACCTGGAGGACATGGTTTATAATTCTCCAATGAACATGAAGCAGCAGTGTTGATTTCTCTCTTTGTAGGTAAACTATGGCCACTGGGTCTAAGTGTCTCCCCATGTAGACTGCTAAGCCATTAGGTCATCCTCCACTTTTGAAAACGTTTCTTGATACTGCACTCGGAGTTTGGTATTTGCTTCATGAAATACAAGGAGTTAAACTGGGACAAAGGGCTGGAGGAAGTTCTTTCACGTGTGGTGGGTCAGGGTCTGCAGGAGAATGCACCAACAGGGCTTGTATACCACATAGGTTGCTCCCTTGACCATAGAAACCTGATTTTGAACATTGCCCTGAAACCTCTCTATATAACCAGATGTCTTTACATACAGGATCTGCTGGCTGCACCATGTCAGTCTCAAGCCATTTGGAAGCCAATGGCAGATTCACATGACCCCACCACAGATGTTTTATCACACACTTGCTCACCACCGCTCTGGGCCCATTACTCAACAGGCTTCAAATGACTGGCATCTCTTTTCTACACCATTTTCATGAAAACCAGTCAATCAACACACTGTCTGGTACACTCATGATCAGCAACTGGACATCCAAATGTTCTCCAGTGCCACCTGGTCAAGGAAATTTCAAAAATTTCATGGTATTTATCTAGCCAATTTTCAAGGATGAAGTTGGAGACACTGTGGGTTTCAATTCATTCAGAAATTATTTAATGGTGAGGAAGCTCATTTCAATGAAAGCTCTGGAGAACTCTCACAGGCAAGGCTTCCCAAAGAGTGGCCAAAAGGTCACATGAAGCCAGGCCCATTGAGGTCTACAATTGAGGTCCATGTGTGTTTTGACTATCAAATATGTCTGACAAGTTTTTCAGAATAAAATTGTGTGATATCCTCCTGAGATTCCCAGTGCTCTGTGGAAAGCGACACTGGGCCTAGATCTCAGTTTCCAAGCGTGACTCTCATGCGTGGCCTCCTAAATCCCAACACAATTCATGGCAATATTTCTCTGAGGTAAGTTCCAGAACTCAGTCTCTAAGGGGAATGACACCATAGTTCAAGCCCAGTTGGATCCAGTCATCTCTTCCAACCGCCACACGAATGACCACAATTAAAACCAAAACACTCCCACATGGCCCTCATCTTGTTAAATATAGACACTCATCATAAACTCTGGCTGGAGGTTTCCATGCGGGACGCATCCCAAGACAGTGTCCAAAATATTCTCCCTTGCCCCTCATTTGCCTAAAGTCAGGGTGGCCTGGACACCCTTCCTGTGAACCAGAAATGATCAAATAGGCCTGCCGTTAATACTGCTCTCCTTCTCCAATTTGAGCCCTATTGACTCTCAGGTATAGATTTTTTTATGTGATTTGGAGTCACGAGAAAACACAAGCACCTCTGCAGGACTTTGAAAAACTCATTTGACCAAAAGGATCCCTGTCTCACTTGATAGAGGTCAGGTACCTAACAGAGGAAGGCAAGAGACTCATCCACAATTACTGAATTTTTGCCATTATGGTTTTGATTGCACACATGGTATCTATCTTTAGATCCATCATGTGCTGAAAATTTAAGCCACAACCTCATACAGGGCTAGGAGGCTGATTCAAACACATCCCTTTCCAAAGCAAAGAACCACAAGTTATTCCCATTTATTTCCATTTTAAAACTGTTTTATTCAGGCTTCACAAAGGGGTGGCCTGAGGCAAAGACCTTCCTGACATTCCGGGCAACAGAACAATAGGTAAGCAAATGAACCAAAATATGGTTTCTTCACTGAGCGTTTACTGGTCACAATGATGTCTGAGTTTTCTAAGATGTTCCCATTTCCTATAGCTATCAAGTACATGGCCATGTCACAGAGCTTGGGGGTGGTATGTATCTTGGACACAAAACTATGAGGCTATTCTGGAGAGTGGCCAGAATTCAGGAAGAAAACAGGAACTTAGGAAGTTAGTAGGTGTTGCCCATCCATAAGGAAAGCCACAGTCCATTCATCAACTAGGCCTGATGAATGCTGGAAAGTTTTCCACTAGACAGGACACATACATTGATACATTCTCTTTTTGAATGTCTACAACCATGGACACAGTGGGATACACAGACATAGAAGCACTCGCCTAGTCAAACGACTTTCTAGAAACAGTCCACTCCAATCAAAACAACAGCCTTTCCTACCTATTCTCAGAACATGAGACAAAACCACAAACTCACACCCACACCCACAAAGGCACCTCCTTAACTCAAGTAGGTCTGTGACTATCCGGAGTGTCCTCTGAATAGTGGGCCATACTATGTTCCCCTAAAATGGCCTGTACTGTCTCAGATCTGGTCTCCTTGGCCAACTCTGTGAAGTTGTCAACAGCCAGCGGTGAACCACTACCTGCTTTCTCAGTAAAGGCCCCTCTTCAGAGCTCTTCAGGCATTTGGCAATCCTCATATCAGTAGGTACCAAGGAAGACTGACTCTGTCCTTGGTAAATCCAAACAAGTGAGACCACTGGGATTGGGACTTGGACTGGCTCTCGGTGCCTGACTTCCTGGATCCCAAATTCAGAGATTTCCATCACCAAGAAAGTGAGGTGAGGTCACTTCCTTCAGGAACTGAATGAGGTCACTGCCTTGGCAAGCACTTTGTCCTACCAGATTCATCCAAGGTTCCCATGAGATGGAGGCTGCCACTACTTCCTGTGACACTTTCACAAGTTAGAATGGTATATCAACCATAGGCACCTGGGAACAGCTCTCCACACAGGCATGGTTTGATCAATCTTCTCTACATTAAGAAAGGAGAGGCTGATTCAGACACATCCCTTAATACTGACCAGGTTGTTTGTCATGGAAGATGACTTTTGCTCTATTAGGTCCTTCATAGCTGCCTGCAACTTCTCCAGGGTATCATTTCTGCTTGTACCTTTGATGTTCTCAGCAGGTGGAAGAGCCCCTACATTACTGTATTGTAAGACAAACTCTCTCCCGGCTCTTCTGTACAGTTAGAGGGTACAGTGTATGGTTAGAGTAATAACAGGTTTGATTTAGGTTAGAAATCATACTGAGGAATGAACAATGGTATTGGGAACTCGCGATATTTACGAGAATATATAGGTGAAATATAAGTATGAAAACAGAAATCTAGATAAGATTTGAATCCAAGAAGGGCATTGGGCTGTTGATTGGGATACTTAGCTTTGAATTATATTCTGCACAGATGTCTCAGATAAATTGATATACAATGGCATAGGACCTTGTACCTTGGATGATTGATTGTCAAAGAGAATTTCCAGTCAAAAAGGGATAGTCGGTAGGATTAGGAAGATAGTTGGTAGGTATAGAAAAAAGAGTGAGTATAGGATTTTGAACAAAAGTTCTGTAGCAATAGGGTTTCGGATAGAGAGTGAATGTAAATTTCAGCACATGTAAAGAGTCAGTCACAATGATGAACTCAGGAAAATATGTATGAAAGCAGATATCAATGGAGACATTAGGAAATCATGAAATGCATAAAGTGAGGGTTAGTATTAGTCATTTTCAACAGGGTTGAGGTTGAATATATAATCTTAGAAAGCAACAAATATGTAGTCACCAATAGGATTGATTTGCGAGCATTAAGCAACCTGGACATGGATGTTTTTAGAAATCCATGCTCACTTTCCATTTAGGATTTGGTGAAAGGTTAATAAGATAGGTACTTGTCACTTCCTGTTTTTCTGTATGCTTAACAAAACACTGTTGAAACCTTGAGGACTGTTTGCTAATTTTTTTCCCAGAATGTGCTGTCCCCGACTGCCAAACAGAGAATGTACACCCTCACCTGTTTGCACGCAAACCGCCCACTCGCCCTGACCCATCAATAAGCTTCCCTCCCTGCCCTCTTCAAGGAAAGTATATAAGCTCTGCTTAAGCTGTTCTCATTGCTCTCTTCTCTATTCAAGTGAGCACTGAGCCCCAGATTGCTAGACTCCCAATAAACCCAGGGTAACTTTTGATGTGGAGGGGACCCCAGTAAACTTTGAAGTGGATACAGGGGCAGTATACTTAGTCCTTAAGGCCCCACTGGGCCCTCTATCAAATAAAAGCTCTCTAGTTCAAAGTGCTAACACCAGTAAATATGGGAATTAGACAACTAAGAAAACCATGGACATGAGGAAAGGAAAAATCCATCACTCCTTCCTAATAATCCCAGAATGCCTGGCCCCATTGATCGGCAGAGATCTGCTCACCAAGCTCCGGGCCAAAATGACTTTTAACCATGAAGGCCCCAAAATGATATTTCTAAATCCTTTAGTATAAACTCCTATATTCACGGCTTTAAATATGTCAGTAGAAGATGAACAGCAACTCTTCACAACCCCCAAGACTGATCAAACAGGCAAGCTACCCCAGAAATGGATAACAGATTACCCAGATGCCTGGAAAAAAACTGCTGGGTTAGGACTAGCCATGAAACAACCTCCAAAAACAGTGGAGTTCAAAACCTCAGCCTCCCCAATCAATGTCAAAAAATATCCTCTGAGCAAAAAAGCTAAAGATGGGATAAGGCCCCATATTCAGAAATATCTAGCCTTAGGGTCCTAAGGCCTTGTCAATCATCCTAAAACACTCCCCCGCTACCAGTATAAAAAGCCAGGAGCCGGGGACTATCCCCCATTAAAGACATAAGAGAGACCTACAACAGAGTGTAGGACATTCACCCCAGTGTACCTAATCCGTACAATCTGCTTATCACTCTGAACCCTGAGAGGAAATGGTATACTGTTCTGGACTTAAAAGATGCTTTCTTTTGCTTGCCTCTGCATAAATATAGTCAGTTGCTGTTTGCTTGCTAGTGGGTAGACCCAGAAACTGGAACGTGTGGTCAACTAACTTGGACTAGACTCCCCAAAATGGTTGAAAAACTCCCCCACTCTCTTTGATGAAGCCCTCCAAAGAGATCTCAACAGCTTCAGAACTACGCACCCCGAAGTCACCCAGCTTCAATACGTGGATGACCTGCTACTGGCACCCAACACCAAGAATATCTGTGAATCTGGGACCCAAGCAGTATTATGTGAGCTTCCTCAACTCGGGTATAGAGCTTCTTCCTAAAAGGCCCAAATTTGCCAGCAAGAAGTAATCTTCCTGGGCTATTTTTTTAGGGGCAGTAAACGATGGCTCACTGAGCCCAGAAATCAAACGGTTGTGCAGAAACCACCCCCATCTAACAGCAGACAACACAGAGAGTTTCTTGGGACTGCTGGGTTTTGCAGGTTAAGAATTCCTGTGTTTGGGTCCTTAACTTCTCATTTACACCCGCTGTTAAAGGGAGATGCCCAATTCTAATGGACCCCTGAGATCCAGCAAGCTTTTGATAACATCTAAGGACACTGACACTGTACTCCTCAACTTCACTGAGCAAAGCCTGAAATTTCAGAAAGCCCTACACTACGTTAAAAATGTACATCAGTTCGCTCACCTTGGTTCAAAGAAATTGCAGGCATTCCTGAAGGATCAAGAACAGAGTTTTCCACTAACCGACTCACAGTGAAAGGAAATAACTGAACAGGTAAAAAAAAGCCTGTCGGGTCTGTCAATAGGTTAATGCTTACACTTCCAAGCTTCCGGCAGGAAAGCACCTACGAGGAACCAGACCAGGACAATTCTGGGAAGTGGACTTTACTGAAATTAAGCAAGCATGGTATGGACTTAAATATCTCCTACTCTTTGTAGATATGTTTCAGGATGGATTAAAGCCTCCCCCCCCAAAATAAAAAAGGCGCAAATGGTGGTCAAGAAGATCCTGAAAGATATTTTTCCAAGGTACGGCCTGCCTAAGGTAATAGGGTCTGATAATGGACCAGCGTTCATGGCCCAGGTAACTCAGGGGTTAGCCAGGACCCTGGGGATTAATTGGAAGTTACATTGTGCTTATAGACCCCAGAGTTCAGGACAGGTAAAAAAATTAAATAGAACCATTAAAGAGACCTAAACGAAATTAAGCTTAAAGAGTAGCATAAAAGATTGGACTATGCTCCTGCCTTATGCACTATTTCATGCAAGAAATACTCCCTCTGTTTCTTTGTGTAACCTCACCCCCTATGACATTCTCTATGGGGCCCCATCTCCAGTAAGGGACCTAACCCTAACTCAAAGATCTAACGATCCCTTCCACACCACCTTGCTTGACAGACTTAAAGTTCTGGAAGGAACTCAGCAATACCTGTGGAAACAGCTGGCCACTGCCTACCAACCTGCTGAAGAGGGTACTCCACATCTATATCAAGTAAGAGACTTTGTCTACATAAGACAACATCAGGTGTCATCCCTGGAACCCGGCTGGACAGGACCATACCAGGTGCTACTTATAACACCTACAGTGGTAAAGTTAGACGGAATCACTTCCTGGTTCCTAATTCTCATCTCAAGCCTGTGCCCTGTCCAGAATCTGGCTGAAAAATGGAAAAGACTGGTAACATTTTCAAATTGTATATTCGCCATGTGAATAAGACTATAGACTCTCCAATTGGTCACCAGTAGTCCTAACCCTCATCAACCCGTTCAGCAGCGATGGCTGATCACAAATCCTACTAGACAAGAAGTATGGTCTATCGCACATACAGCCCACTTAGGGACGTGGTGGCCATCTCTCCACCAAGAAATTTGTCAGCTGGATATACGTCTTTCCTATTGGGAAATCCCTGATGAAGAGGATCCCCAAAAATTCCATTAAATACTTTCCATGCAATAGATAATGGAAACAAACATTATGGATGTAGGGACACGCGAGCCAGATGCAGGTTGGCTAGCCTAGATTACTATGTTTGCCTGGCGGACTACCAAAGCCAAAAACAGCCACGACTGTGTGGGGGAAAAGCCAACTTCTTCTGTAAATAATGGGGATGTGAGGATACAGGGGCTACCTGGTGGAAGAAAAACTCCTCATCAAATTCAGTACACAGCATTGGCCATATTACCAGTTAGATAACAAAAACCGATGGCCACCAGAGGGGTCTCTAGATCCTCAAATTTTGCGTGACCTTTTCAACTTCGACAAGTGCTCAAAAGTGTGGAAGGAAATTCCCCTACGTGTAGGCCTTTTCCCTCCTATGCTCAAATCCTGAACTATGCTTCTCCAATAGATACTCACCCGCAGCCTTCTGCCCCAGACTCTCTGCTGTCACTCCCACATCAGCAACCTGATTTCTCAGCTCCAGTTACTAGATCAAAAACCCAAATTTCCGTCGGTTCTCAGACCATTGCCCCTTGCTGAGCTTGCAGGTACTGAGGTACCCTTCCACCCTCTCACTCCTCTCTCCTCCTGTCAGTGCCCACACCGGGTCCCACCAGGTCCTCTTACCAGCTAACCCAAAGCTCAAACCAGCTAAGGAGTGCCCTCAGACGCCTATCAAAGATGTAATTAAAATGGCCTTTAAAGTTGCTTTGTCATCACTGAAAACAGGTTACTAAGAATTTAAAGTCCCTCACAGGCTTTTTGGGATACTCACTCCCGTCTTCCCCTCTGCTCTACCTGTTCTACTGCTCAAGTTTTGTTGCCAGGAAAATCCCAAACCCCTTTCCCATAATTCTTTTATATCTCTTTTTCCTCATCCTCAGATCCACGGAGCTGCTCTCATCCCCTGCCTTCCCTGTCTTCCCCTCTGTACCAGGCCCACAGAAAAGTCTTAAATGACCTTCTCCAGAAGTCTTCACCATGGCTGACTTTAAGCCTTTCAGCAACACAGTTCCTATAAAAGAGTTCAATGTAGATAAACTTCCTCTATTCGTGTTGCTCTGTTCTACTTGGCCACTGGCTGGAAAAATCAGCACTCCTAAGCTAGACACCCCCTTAGTAGTTTTTAACAAAATATATGAAGAAGGCCTCTGGCCTAGAGCTGGGGCTTCATAGAGATGGCTACATTTCTAAGATATAGAAGTTACCAACTGGGCTCCATGGTAACAGCTGGCAGGGAGGAAAAGAAAAAAAAGAAGAAAAAAGCTCTCCCCCTCCCAGGTGTCCTTAAGAAGTTAACTTTCCCAGAACAGAGGAAAAAAAAACAGAAACAAAAACTGCTTTTTGTGAACTTCTGCAGACTGTGAACTTCTGAGCCCCTTCCCTTACATGCTGGGTACAAAATTCTGAAACAACCTAAACTTTGGGTTCAGGGATTAATTGATTACAACAGAAGCAATGCCCTCTAAATCCGGATGCAACCAAATAAGACTGTTTCCCTGTCTTCTGTGCTATCTTAGGTACCTTGCCTTGTCCATCTCTACAGCAGTACAATTCTATACACTTAAACATTGTTTATGTTTTCATAAAATGGTCAACAGATGTGATTAATTATGTAATGGTGCAGATGTTTTCCAGAGTGCTCTATCATGACGCAGGTACATTTAAATATCAAATAGGGGGGCAAACAACCCGGTTCTGCCAGGAACCTGTATCCCTCACTTTAGTCATCCTATTATGAATAGGAGTTGCTGCAGGGGTGGGCACAGGAACCACTGCCCTGGTCCATGGGACACAACAAATGACCCAATTAGAAGCAGTAATAGACCAAAACTTAAAGATATTAAAAACCTCCTTCACAGCTTTACACGAATCTTTAACCTCTCTCTCTGAAGTTATTTTACAGAACAGTCGAGGGTTGGACCGCCTCTTCATGAGAGAAGGGGCATTCGTCCTGCATTGAGGGAAGAATGTTGTTTTTATGCCGACCATACTGGAGTTGTAAAAGAATCTATGATTAAATTAAGAAGATGCCTTGAAGAGCATCAACAAGAGAGAGAGGCCCAAAAAAGGTGGTTTGAGTCTTGGTTCACAAAGCCCCCTCATTAACTACGTTTTCATCAGCCCTGGCCGGTCCATTAATAATCCTCATATTATTGGTAATTGTAGGACCCTGTTTGATCAACCATGTAGTTTCCTTTCTCCATGCTCAAATTGGACAAGTTAAACTTATGGTAATCAGAAAACAATATACCACACTAGTAAACATAAAATGTGACACCCCCAATAATCATTTTTATGATTAAAAGTAACCAAATGAAGAAGTGGGGAATGAAAGGTTAATAAAATAGGTACTTGTCACTTCCAGTTTTTCGGTATGCTTAACAAAACACTGTTGATGTCTTGAGAACTGTTTGCTAATCTAGTTCCCTGAAAGTGCTGTACCCAACTGCAAAACTGCAGAATGTACTTCCTCACCCATTTGGACGCATACCGCCCACTCGCCCTGACCCATCAATAAACTTTCCTATCTGCCCTCTCCAAGGAAAGTATATAAGCTCTGCTTAAGCTGTTCTCAGGGCTCTGTGCTCTATTCAAGGGAGCTCTGACCCCAGCATGCTGGACCCCCATAAATCCTTTGCTGTTGCATGAGACAGTCTCTGGTAGTCTCTTCCTCCGACACTCGCCTGACCTTTACATTGGTAAAATAATAAGTGTCATCTTTGCTTTTTGTGTCCAGAATATTACTGTGATAAAATGTATAGGTAGATAAGGTGACGTGAGTATTTCTTCCACCATTTCTGGGAGCAATATTTTGAAGATGTATAAATTAGTATTGGAGGTACAAATAGGTATATCCTGTGACTCTGAATATAGAGATAATGCATGAATAGACCATAATGTGAATAAATAATATAATGGGTTCCAAATTTAAATAATGGATTCCATTGATATCTGAAAATATACAGGAAATCTTATATTGATATACATACATTCATTTCAACCACTAATACATCTAATGGTAATATTAGGATTATGGTTTATCATGAAGAGTGTGTGAGTTTTGCTTCAAAAGTGATCATGGAAATTAAAAATAATGTGTTTGGAAAGAAGTCTCATGAAAAGCCCAGTCAAGAAACCTAGAGGAATTTATGTGTTCTGAAGCAGGAAGTGATGAAAGTGAAACAACTGCCTATAAGTTTGCTAACTTGTGGATGGAATATATATTCTATCATGTGCATAAATTGAAGAAATAGTATTGTACCAGTGCTGAATAAAAATGACCTTCAAAATACACATCATGTCCCACTGGAATCTACTTGCATTGATGTTAAACTGGGTCAGTTACTGTAGAAATAATAGTATTTGTATGCAAAATAAACTGAAGTTAGTTTTAAGTACTGGAAACAAATATGTATTTCAGGTGGATGAATATTTCTGTGAAAAATCTTGTGAAAAGTTGATTATAAATCCATATACATGAACATGAATGAATTTAGAGAGTGTATATAAGACACATATATTTCTGGAGAGTATATATATATATATATATACACACACACACACACACATACATGCACACACACAAAATGCACACACACACACACACAGACATTAAATTAGCAATATATATGCCAATCGAAATTTATCATGATATATATATCATCCACAGATGCAAAAATATTTCTTTAATTGAACATGGATTTATGTATAATGTTGTTCAACTAGGAAGCTCACCTATAGGTTGAATTTTCAGTTCCAACAGCGTTTAAGAGGAGTGATCACTTCTCACAAATTGTATTTGCCAAATCAGCCACCTCACAAAAATGTACATGTGATACCAGGTATGATTCTATATGTGCATTTAAAAGTACATGTGCTAAATAGGATACAGAGAAAGGGAGACAGGAATTCCCATATTTGTTAACCTTAAAAACACATGGAGAACTATTTAAATTAAATATTGACTAGATTTATAACACCTACCATTAATCATGCAAAATACAACTACAACTATACACTATGATTTCTCCTAACTGCTTGTATTCCTATTCTGTTTGTGTTATTTTTCTCCATCATATTAGGAGTAGTAGTCAGAGTCTAGTAGGGTATGGGTTCATGTCAGAGATTCAGTATTTTGAATGGAAAATTGTAAAATGAATGCAATGTGTATGTAAATATGTGCTACAAAAAAATGTTCACACTCTCATCCAGAACATTGCCTTGACATTGCCTTTGTTCCGAGTAAGACACAATTAGAGGAGAAAAGTTAGAAAATCTGTGAATATATATCAGGAATGAAAAATGCTCAGGAGTTCACAACCTCCGAGGTGGTAGAGGAGTTTTCAAAAGTAAGGGACAGGGTAAACATTTCTCAAACATGGAGCTCTGCTGGTGTAAAGACTTCTTGAGAAACTTCCTCTGAGGTTGGGCACTTAAAAATATATGTTGTTGTTAGGAGCTTTAGCTTCCTTTGTTGGGAGACCATCAAATCTGGGTGTGCAACAATGTGACCTGGAGGATATTGTTTCTAATTTTCCAATGAACATGAGGCAGCCATGCTGAATACTCTCTTTGTAGTTTAACTATGGTCACTGGGTTGTAAGTGTCTCCACGTGTGGACTGTGAAGCCATTTGGTCATTCTCCAATTTTCGTGGTGTTTCTCACAGGTGCACTGGGAGTTTGGTATTTGCTTCATGAAATACAAGGAGCTAAACTGGGACACAGTGCTGGAGAGAGTTCTGTCCCGTGTGGAGGGTCACGGTCTGCATGAGAATGCACCAACCAGGATTCAATTCCACATAAGTTGCCCCCATTTCCATAGCAACCTGATTCTGAACATTGCCCTGAAACCTCTCTATATAAAAAACACCTTTGCATAGAAGGGTCTGCTGGCTGTACCATGTCAGTCACAAGCCTTTGGGAAGCCAATGGCAGATCCACATGTCACCACCACACATGTTTTATCACACACCTTCACACCACTGCTCTAGGCCCACTAATGAGCAGGATCCAACTTACTGGCATCACTGTTCTACACAAATTTCATGAAATCCAGTAAATCAAGGCACTGTCTGGTACACTCATCATCAGCAACAGGACATCCAAAAGTTCTCCAGTGCCACCTGGTCATGGGAATTTCAAAAATTTCATGGTATTTATCAAGCCATTTGTCAAGGATGAAGTTGGAGGCTCTGGGGGTTTCAATTCATTCAGGAACCATTAAATGTTGAGGAAGCTCATTTCAATGAAAGCTCTAGAGAACACTCACAGGCAAGGCTTCCCAAAGAGTAGCCAAAAGGTCACATGAAGCCAGGCCCATTGAGGTCTACAATGTGAGGTCCATGCGTGTTTTGACTCAACTGTGGCTGCAAAGTCTTTCAGAATAAAATCATGTGATATCCTGGCTGAGATTCCCAGTGCTCTGTGGAAAGCCACTCTGGGCCTAGATCTCAGGTTCCAAGGGCAACTCTCATGCATGGCCTAGTAAAATTCAAACACAATTGATGACAATGCTTCTCTGAGGTCAGTTCCAGAACTCAGACTCTAAGGGGAATCACACCAGAGTTAAAGCCCAGGTAAACCCAGGCATCTCTTCCAACTGCCACACAACTTACCACAATTCAAAACAAAATTCTCCCACATGGCCCTTATCTTCTTCCATGTAGACCCTCATCATAACCTCTGGATGGAGTTTTCCATGAGGGGCACAGACCAAGACAATGTCCAAAATAACCTACCTTTCCCCCGATTTGCCTAAAATCAGTGTGGCCTGGAAACCCTGACTGTGAACGAGGAGTGATCAAATAGGTCTGCCATTAATACTCCTTGGCTTCTCCAATTTGAGGCCTACTGACTGTGGGGTTTAGATTCTTTATGTGGATTGGAGTAATGAGAACACCCAAGCACGTATGGGCTAGCCTCTGCAGGGCTTTGAATAACTCACTTGACCCAAAGGATCCCTATTCTCACTTGATAGATGTCAGGAACCTTTGAAAGGAAGGCGAGAGTCTTCATCCACAATGACAGCTCTTTTGGCTATTTTGGTTCTGTATGCATCCATGGGATCTTTCTTTAGATCCATCAGGTGCTGAGAATCTAAGCCACAGCCTCACACAGGGCCAAGAGGCTGATTCAGACACATCCCTTTCCAAAGCAATTAAGCAAAGAGCCCTAGGTGATGCCCATTCATTTCCATTTGAAAACTGTTTTCTTCAGGCTTCACAAATTGGTGGCCTGAGGCAAAGAACTTCGTGACATTCATAGCAACAGAATAATAGGTAAGCAAAAGGCCCAAAGCAGGGTTTCTCCACTGAGATTTAGTGGTCACACATATATCTGATTTTTCTGAGATGCTCACAATTCACTTGAGCTATCCAGTACATGGCCATGTCACAGAGCTTGGAGGTGGTACATACCTTAGAGACAAAACCATGAGACTATTCTGGAGAGGGGCCAGAATTCTGGAAGAAAACTGTAACTTAGGAAGATTGCAGGTGTTACCCATTGATAAGGCAATCTGAACTCCATTCATAAATTGGGCAGGATGAATTCTGGGAAGCTTTCTACTAGACAGGACACATCCATTGATGCATTCTTTTTTTCTAATGAGTACAACCACGGACACAGTGAGGTAAACAGACATAGAAACACTCGCCTTGTCAAATGACTTACAATAAACAGTTCATTCCACAGCACATAAAGCGCCTTGCCTACCTATTCTCAGAAAATGAGACAAAACCACAAACCAACACCCACAAAGGCAGCTCCTTCCCCCAAGAAGGTCTGTTACTATCCGGAGTGTCCTCTGACTGGTGGGCCATATTATTTTCCCCCTAAATGGCCTGAAATGTCTCAGATCTGGTCTCCTTGGCCAACTCTGTGAAGGTGTCAGGACCCAGAGGTGAGCCACTACCTTCTTTCTCAGGAAAGGCCCCTCTTCAGAGCTTTACTGGCATTTTGCAATCCTCACATCAATACGTACCAAGAAAGACTTACTCTGTCCTTGGTAAATCCAAACAAGTGAGACCACTGGGACTGGGACTGGGACTGACTCTGGGTGCCTGGCTTCATAAATCTCAAGTTCTGAGATTTCCTTCACTAAGGAAGTGATGTGAGGTCACTTCCTTCAGGAACTGAATGAGGTCACTGCCTTGGCAACCACTTTGTCCAACCAGTGGCTTCCAAGTCTCACATGAAAAGGAGGCTGTCCCTAATTCCTGTGACACTTTCACAAGTTAGAATCTTATATCAACCATAGGCACCCGGGAACAGCTACCCACACAGGCCTGGTTTGGTCCATCTTCTCTACATTAAGAATAGAGAGGCTGATTCAGACAGAAACCTTCATCCTGACCAGGTTGTTTGCCATTGAACATGACTTTTGCTCTCTCAGGTCCTTCATAGCTGCGTATATATTCTCCAGTGATCATTTCAGCATGGAACTTTGAGGGTCTCAGTAGGTGGAAGACCCCCTACATTTCTTTACTGTAAGACCAACTCTGTCCCTTCCCTCTGTAAATTTAGATTGAGGGAACAGTGTATGGTTAGGGTTAACAACATGTTTTATTTGTGTTAGGAATCATTCTGCTGGATGAATAATGGTATTGGGAACCTGAAATATTTATAAGAATATGTATTTGAAATATAAGTATGAAAAGAGAAATCTAGGTAAGATTTGAAGCCAGGAAGGGCATTGGGCCCTTGATTATGATATTTAGCTTTGAATTACATTCTGCAATGTGGTCGCAAGTAAATCTACATACAATGGAATAAAACCTAGTACCTCAGATGCCTGAATGTCGAAGAGAACATCCAGTCAAAAAGGGATAGTCAGTAGGATTAGGAAAATAGTAGGTTTAGGTTGAAGAGTGAGTCTTTGAGTTGGAAATATAGTTCTTTAGCAATAGGGTTTCGTTTAGAGAGTGAATGAAAATATCAGCACATATGAAGAGTCAGTCACAATGATGAACTGGGGAAAATATGTAGGAAAGCAGATATAAAATAGAGACATTAGGAAATCAGGCAAAGTATAAAGTGAGTAACAGGATTAGACATTTTCAACAGGGTTGAGGTTGAATATATGATATTAGAAGAAACAAATATGTAGTCACCAATAGGATTGAAATTTGAGAGCATTAGGCGACCTGGACATGGATGGTTTTAGTAATATATATTCACGTTCAATTTAGGTTTTGGTACAATCATAAGTGTTACCTTTACATTTGTGTCCAGAATATTACTGTGATAAAAATGTATATGTAGATCAGGTGATATGAGTATTTCTTCCACCATTATGGGGAGCAATATTTTTACAACCTATAAATTAGTATTGGGGAAAAAAATATGTGTACCCTGTTTTGATGAATATAGAGATGATGAATGAATAGACCAAACTGTGAATAAATAATATAACTGGACCCAACATTAGAAATTGGAATTGGAATAAATTGATATCTGAAAATATACAGGAAATCTTATATTGATATTGCCATACATACATTCATTACAACCAGTTGTACATCTAATGGTAATATTAGTGTTACGGTTGATCATGAAGAGTGTGTGAGTTTTGCTTCAAAATTGATTATGCAAATCGAAAATAATGTGTTTGCAAAGAAGTCTCATGAAAGACCAGTCAAGAAACATGGAGGAATACATGTGTTCTGAAGCAGGAAGTGATTGAAAGTGAATCAAAAGTTTTAAATTTTGAAATTTTGGATGAAACATTTATCCTATGATGTGCATAAACTGAAGAAATAGTACTGTACCAGTGTTGAATAAAAATGAATGTCAAAATACACATCATGTCCCATAGGAATCTACTTGCATTGATATTAACCTGGGTAAGTTACTGCAGAAATATTAGGATTTGTATGCACCTTTCATTGAAGTTAGTTTTCAGTACTAGTAAACAAATATGTGTTTCAGGGGGATGAATATTTCTGAGAATAATCTTGTAAAAATTTGATTATAAATCGACATACATGAATATGAATGTATTTAGGGAGTGTATAATAAGACACATATATTTTATATTTTAAAAAATCTGGAGATTGTATATATATATATATATATATATATATATATATATATACACACACACACACAAACACAAAACACACACAGACATTAAAGAGTAGCAGTATATATGCCAATCGAAATTCATGGTGAAATATATATCGTCTACTGATCCAAAAATATTAATTTTACTGAACATGGATTTATGAATAATGTTGTTCAACTAGGAAGATCACCCATAGGTTGAATTTTAAGATCCAACAGCATTTACGAGGAGTTATCTCTTCTCATAATTTTTATCTGCCACGTCAGCCTCCAAACAAGTATGTACATGTGATACCAGCTAGGATTCTATATGTGCATATAAAAATACATTTGCTGAATAGGCTACAGAGAAAGGGAGATAGAAATTCACATATTTGTTAACTTTAAAAACACATGGAGAACTATTTCAATTAAAAATTATCTAGATTTATAACACCTACCCTACATAATGCAAAAGGCAAGTCCAACTATACACCATGCCTTCTCTGTACTGCTTGTATTTCTATTCTGTTTGGGTTATTTTTCTCCATCATATTAGGATTAGTAGTCAGAGTCTAGTAGGGTATGGGTTCGTGTCAGGGATTCAGTATTTTTAATGGGAAATTGGAAAATGAATCCAATGTGTATGCAAATATGTGCTACACAAAAATCTTCCCACTCTCATCCACAACAATGCCTTGACATTACCTTCAACCCAGGTAAGACACAATTAGAGGAGAAGAGTTAGAAAATCTGTGAATGCAAATCTGGAATGGAATATGCTCAGGAGTTCACAACCTTGGAGGTGGTAGAGCAGTTTCCAAAAGTAAGGGACATGGTAAACACTCCACAAACATTGAGCTCTGCTGGCCTAAAGACTTCTTGAGAAACTGCCTCTGAAGCTGGGCACTTGAAATATATGTTGTATTAAGGAGTTTTAGCTTCTTTTGTAGTGAGACCATCAAAGCTGGGTCTGCATCTATATGACCTGGAGAACATGGATTCTTATTTTCAAATGAACCTGAGGCAGCAGTGCTGAATTCTCTCTTTGTAGGTAAAGTGTGGCCACTGGAGGCTAAGTTTCACCCCGTGTGGACTGTGAAGCCATTTGGTCCTCCTCAAATTTTTGTGGTGGTTCTTGCTGCTGCACTGGGGCTTTTGGTTCTTGCTGCTGCACTGGGCTTTTTGAACAACAAGTTCAACTGGGACACAGTGCTAGAGGGAGTTCTGTCACGTGTGGTGGGTTAGGGTCTGCAGGAGAATGAAACAACCAGGCTTCTTTCTCACATAGCTTGCACCCTTGACCATATCAACCTGATTCTGATCATTACCTTGAAAGCTCTCCAAATAAAAAGATGCCTTTACAAATAAGGGTCTGCTGGCTGCACCATGTCAGTCACAAGCCATTTGGAAGCAAATGGGGTAATCACATGGACCCACCACAGATGTTTTATCACACACGTGGCTACCACTGCTCTAGGCCCACTACTCAGCAGGCTCCAACTTACTACCATCTCTGTTCTACATTATTTTTATAAATTCCAGTCAATCAAGGCACTCTCTGGTACACTCATGATCAGCAGCAGGACATCCAAAGATACTCCAGTGCCACCTGGTCATGGGAATTTCAAAAATTTCAAAGTATTTATCTAGCCATTTTTCAAGGATGTAGTTGGGAGGCACTGTGGCTTTCAAGAACCATTAAATGTTGAGGAAGCTCATTTCAGTGAAACTCTGGAGAACTTCATAGGCAACGCTTCCCATAGAGTGGCCAAAAGGTTACATGAAGCCAGGCCTATTGAGGTCTACAATGTGAGTTCCATGTGTGTTTTGACTCTCAAGTATGGCTGCCAAGTCTTTAAGAATAAAATCATGGGATAATTTGGCTGAGATTCCCAGTGCTCTGTGGAAAGCCACCCTGGACCTTGATCTAAGTTTATAAGGGCGACTCTCATGCATGGCTTCCTAAAATCCCAACTCGATTCATGGCAATACTTCTCTGAGGTCACTTCCAGAACTCAGTCTCTAAGGGGATTCACACCAGAGTTCAAACCCAGGTGGACCCAGTCATCTCTTCCAACTGCCACACAAATGACCACAATTAAAACCAAAATAGTCCCACATGGCTCTCATCTTCTTCCATATAGACACTCATCATAACCTCTAGCTGGAGGTTTCTATGAGGAGCGCAGGACAAGACAGTGTCCAAAATACGCACTCTTGCTCGTCATTTCCATAAAGTCAGAGTGGCCTGGACACCCCTTCTGTGAACTAGAAGTGATCAAAAAGGCCTACCATTAATACTGCTCAGCTTCTCCAATTTGAGGCCTACTGACTGTGGGGTTTAGATTCTTTATGTGCATTGGGGTCATGAGAAAACCCAAGCACCTATTGGCTAGCCTCCGCAGGGCTTTGAAGAAGTCATTTGACCCAAAGGATTCCTATTCTCACTTGATAGAGGTCAGGAACCTTACAGAGGAAGGCAAGAGATTTTATCCACAATGACTGCTCTTTTGGCCATTTTGGTTTTGGATGCACACATGGCATCTTTCTTTAGATCCATCAGGTGCTGAGAATACAAGCCACAGCCTCACACACAGCCAACAGACTGGCTCAGACACATCCCTTTCAAAAGCAATTACTCAAAGAGAGACAGGTGATGCTCATTCATTTCCATTAGAAAACTGTTTTATTCAGGTTTCACAAAGTGGTGCCTTATGCAAAGACCTTCCTGACATTCAGTGCTACAGAACAATAGGTAAGCAAAGGCCCAAAGCAGGGATTCTCCACTGAGACTTTCATGATCACACAGATATCTGAGTTTCCTGAGATTCTCGCCATTCCCTTCAGCTATCCAGTACACGGCCATGTCACAGAGCTTTGAGGTACGACATATCTTGGTCACAAAACCATGAGTCTATTCTGGAGAGTGGCCAGAATTCAAGAAGAAAACAGAAACTTAGGAAGACAGCAGGTCTTGCCCATCAATAAGGCAAGCCTCCGTCCTTTCATAAATTGGGCAGGATGAATATGGGGAAGCTTTCTCCTAGACAGGACACATCCATTGATGCATTTTCTTTTGTAATGTCTACAACCATGGACACAGTTGGATACACAGACATAGAAACACTTGCTTTGTCAAATGACTTACTAGAAACAGTCCATTCTAAACCAAAGAAACCGCCTTTCCTACCTATTCTCAGAGCATGAGACAAAACCACATACACACACTCATTCCCACAAAGGCACCTTTTTCCCCCAAGAGGGTCTGTGACTATCAAGAGTGTCCTCTGCCTTGTGGGCCATACTATGTTCCCCCGAAATGGCTTCTCTATTCTCAAATCTGGACTCCTTGGCCCACTCTGTGAAGTTGTCAGGAGCCAGCGGTGAGCCAATACCTGCTTTCTCAGGAAAGACCCCAATTCAGATCTTTCCTGGCATTTGGCCATCCTCACAACTGTAGATACCAAAAAAGATTGACTCTCTCCTTGGTAAATCCCAAAAGTGAGACTTCTGTGACTGTTATTGGGCCTGACTCTGGCTGCCTGTTTTCAGGGATCCCAAGTTCAGAGAGTTCCATCACCAAGAAAGTGAGGTAGGTCACTTCCTTCATGAAGTGAATGAGCTCACAGCCTTGGCAACCACTTTGTCCTAACAGTTGCTTCCAAGGGTCCCATGAGATGGAGGCTGCCCCTACTTCCTGTGACACTTTCACAAGTTAGAATGGTATATCAACCATTGGTACCGGGGAAAAGATCTCCACACAGGCCTGGTTTGGTCCATTTGCTCTATATTAAAAAGAGAGAGGCTTATTCAGACACATCCTTTCATAGTGACCAGGTTGTTTTCCATGGAAGCTAACTTTTGCTCTCTCAGGTCCTTCATAGCAGTCTACATCTTCTTCAGGGATCATTTCTGCATGGATCTTTGATATTCTTAGCAGGTGGAAGATCCCCAACATTCCTCTTTTGTAAGACCAACTCTGTCCCTGCACTGCTCTAAAGTTAGATTGAGGGAACAGTGTATGGTTAGGGTTAATAATATGTTCAATTTTGGTTAGCAATCATTCTGCTGGATGAATAATGGTATTGGAAACCTGTGATATTTACAAGAATATATAGGTAAAATATAACAGAAATCTAGGGAAGATTTGAAGCCAAGTAGGGCATTGGGCCCTTGAGTGGGATACTTAGCTTTGAATTATATTCTGCACAGATGTCTCAGATAAGTCAATATACAATGAAATTGGATCTTGTACCTCGGATGATTGAATAACAAACAGAACATCTAGTCATAAAGGAATAGTCCGTAGGATTACCAAGGTAGTCAGCAGGTTTATAAAGAAGAGTGAGTATAGGATTTGGACCAAAAGTTCTTTACAAATAGGGTTTCGGGTAGAGAGTGAATGTAAATGTCAGCACATGTGAAGAGTCAGTCACAATGATGAACAGGGGAAAATATGTAGGAAAGCAGACATAAATAGAGACATTAGGAAATCAGCAAAAGTATAAAGTGTGTAATTGGTTTAGACATTTTCAACAGGGTTGAGTTTGAATATATAATCTTAGGAAGAAACAAATATGTTGTCACAAATAGGATTGAATTCGAGAGCATTAGGTAACCAGGACTTGGATGTTTTTTTGTAATCCATGTTCACTTTCCATTTAGGCTTTTTTAAAATCATAAGTGTGACCATTGCATTTTGTGTCCAGAATATTATTGTGATAAAATGTATGTGTAGATCAGGTGACATGAATATTTCTTCCACCGTTTCTGGAGCAATGTTTTGTAGAAGTATAATTTAGTATTTGGGGTACAAATAGGTGTACCCTGTGTCTATGAATATGCAGATTATGCATGAATAGACCATACTGTGTATAAATAATATAACTGGTTCCACTTTAAATAATGGATTGAATTGATATCTGAAAATATAAAAGAAATCTCATATTGATATGCAATCATTCATTCCAACCACTTATACATCTAATGGTAATATTAGGGTTATATTTTATCCTGAAAAGTGTGTGAGTTTTGCTTCAAACGTGATTATGGAAATCAAAAATAATGTGTTTGGAAAGAAGTATCATGAAAAGAATAGTCAAGAAACCTGGAGGAATTCATGTGTTCTGAAGCAGGAAGTGATTGAACGTGAAACACATGCATATAAATTTGCGAAATTTGAATGAAATATATACAGTATGATGTGCATAAGCTGCAGAAATAGTAATGTAGCAGTGTTGAATAAAAATGAACATCAAAATACACATCATGTCCCCTAGGAATCTACTTGCATTGATATTAATCTGGGTCAGTTACTGTAGAAATATTAGGATTTTTATGCACCATTTACTGAAGTTAGTTTTCAGTACTAGGAAACAAATATGTATTTCAGGTGGATGAATATTTCTGAGAATAATCTTGTGGAAACTTGATTTTAAATCCATATAAATCGCAAAACATTATAAACAAAAAACACACACAGACATTAAAATGTAGCATAGTATATGCCAATTGAAATTCATCTTGAAATATATATCATCCACTGATCCAAAACTATTTGTTTAATGAACTTGGATTCATGAATAATGTTGTTCAACTAAGAAGCTCCCCCATAGTTTGAATTTTCTGTTCCAACAGTGTTTAGGAGGAGTGATCTCCTAAATGTGTATGCAAATATGTGCTACACAAAAATATTTCCACTCTCATCCAGAACAATGACTTGATATTACCTTCGCCCCAAGAAAGACACAATTGGAATAGAAGAGTTAGAAATTCTGTGAATACATATCTGGAATTAAAATGCTCGGGAGTTCACAACATTGGAGTTTGCAGAGGAGGTTCCAAAAGTAAGGGAGAGGCTTGATAGACCCAACCTGATTTTTTATTAAAATTTGGAACCATCTTGCCACAAAACCGTGAAAAGATAATTTTGGCTTTACTCTAAATTACTGCAAATTCTGAACCTGCTTGGAACGCCTGCCCGTGCCTTGAACTCATCCACACCTGGCTCTCTGACCAGATAACAGTACTTTCTGAAACTTTAGTGACACCTCATAAATATTGGCCTTCCCTGGCCAGACAACAACCCTCCCTGAGGCTCTAATGGTCCTCATTATTTCTGATATTGGGGCCAGCAAAAAAAAAAAATGTGAACTACCATTAGTGTGATGCTTTCAAAGTTTTGTTATCTGTAACCACCCGTTTGTGTAACTTTCTGGGCTATATAGCTGGGCTGTAGGAAAGGTGGGGTTGCTGTCTTGTTCCCGCCATTTTGGGAAGGAGAGGCAGCCCAGCCTGTTGAAATAATAAGCTTGCCTTAATTTGATTTTAATTGGAGTCAGTGGTCTTTTCTTGCATACTAGTCCAAAATTTTGGAGTTCCCCAGTGAGATGACCCTGCCCGAGCAGATCACAAAACCAGACTGCTGAAAATTCTGAAGCTGGCCTTCCCTCCAGGGCACTGGGCTGGAGAACCACTCTAGGGGGTGCACAACTTGAGATGTTCCAAGGCCTTGGAGTGAGCCGTCAGTCTGGGGAGCACTGCAGTGAACCACCACACTAAAACTATTATCAAGCCCCTGGTGGAGGAGGCCTCCATAGGTAAGTGGCGCCTTTATAACATCTGATATCTGGTTAAGGGAGATCTCTTCTGATGACAGAGAGGTGGCCTGGGGAGGCTCACATACACTCCTGTCCAGGACAGTAATGAGAATCATGCTGTCCTCTGTTCTGTTCTGTAGGGAATTCCTCTGGAAGGGTAGAGAGGTGCCGATGGGCACACACACGCTCCTACCCTGGAGCTTTAGCAAGATGTTGCATTGCTCCTCTGTTTTTCTGTTTCGGCACCAGGATTCTGTTTTTCTGTGTTTTGTTCTGTGGTCTATATGTTTTTTGTTGTTTGTTTTTGTGCGTTTTTTTGTTTGATTTCTGTGGTAAAATTGTAAGGATATTGGACGTGAAAAAGGGTAACAAAGCAAGTAAGCCTGACACCCTTTCGACTGTGTTTTAAGGAACTGTGATGAACTTTACCCACCTTTGTTAAGCAGGAAGAAAGAAGCCCCTAGCTGGCTGCCTGGAGCACATCCACTGCACAGGGCAATGCCTGCTGGGGAACGAAGAACTGAGTATATCCCAGGTTAACAAGTGAAACTCTTTAAAATCCCTTGTCCCTCCAGATCATGAGAGTCACAACCTTTTGGCAGAGTCCCCTTGTTTTTCCTTTGTTAGCAAAGCAATAAACCTCCATTTTCTTTTTCTCAAAACCCTGTCCTCATTATTAAATTAGCATTAATTTGCTTCAGGGTCAGAAACCGAACTTTAAGTTACAAATTTTGATACCCGGCCCCGTCCCAGAACTTTTTGAGAGCTGACGACTGAAATGTTAGGAGATGGAGCATGCTTGGAGTGGACCCGAAACAGAAGAGCTAATCCTGTAAGTAAAAGGAGGGACTGAGGGACCCCAGCAACTGCCAAAGCCCTGTTGCTTCAGGGAATTCCCTCCTTCCTTCCCTGCACTGTAAGCATTATGACACCTCTGTCTTCTTTTAAAAGAGAAAAATAAAAAGGGGACACTAAATGCAGTAAAGTCACCATGGAGACCCTTGATTTTACATTTCAGGTAGCTTCTCTGTGAAAACATCTGGTCCCCTTGTGGGGACATCTGTGGTGCCACTGGTGCAGGAGATTTTTCTCTTATCTGCTCTGTTTTAAAGGCTTCTGTCTGTCAGCCATATTCTGGAGTTCCTTTCTGTCTTGTGCCTTTGTTTTTGGCCCTTTAAGACATGTGCAATAATGTGTTTATATTATAAATTGTTTCTTGAGAATGATCTTAGCTGAATGTGTGTCTAAATGATGATGTTTTATTGTAAAAATCTGGTATCTGAATGCGTTTTTTGAAGCATTGCACAATATTGCAGTTAAAAGTCGGGTTTAGGTAATTGTTTAGTTTTTGATTTCAGATAATTCTTGCCAGAGAACTTAAATACTTAGGATGGAAAACTAAAGAACTCTACTTCCAAGTTGGCAAGTAACTTCCCAATCATGCAGTCTTTTTTTCTCCAATTTTGAATTGGGTAGCCTGGGAAAATGTCACTGTGTTTACCAGTGCATTAATTTGGACAAGGATAGTAAATCATAGTATGATATCTGTTGACAAAACAAGATGTAAAGATATAAAATTTTGTGAATTGTATCTTAAACTTGTAGCATAATTTTCAACATCCTAACCAGAAAATTATGGTTAAAATGCCTTAGGCTTAAGGTGTCTGCTCAGAATAGCAGTTTTTTCCTGCTCCTTCCAGACCTCAGCCAGGACTTCTGTTGAAATGCAAATGAAAGTCTCCTGTAAGCTCAGTAGGAGACTGATCTGAGGCCTAAGGGAAAAAAATGGTAAATTGTATGGTATTTACTAATTACCGGCCAGTCATTTTTTCTAGGACTCATAATTTTTTCTTAGATTCTTTATTTTTTGAGTTTATGATTTTGATCCTACAGACCTAGGTTAATGTTTTTCTGATCAGTTTTATCTTTGACCAACTGTGGAGTTTTAAAAACATTGCAATGGTGATTTCACCTGTGAAAAGCTACAAGGCCTTCACTATTATCAGGTGTGCACACTTTTGTTATGTGTTGTATGTCTATATATATATATATATATATATATATATATATATATATATATATATATATACACATATGTCCGTATATCATTCAAATGATACACAAATTAACATATATAAGGAGCACTCATATAAAAAAGCGCTCATAAAAACAAATTTTAAAAAGTGTACCACAGATCTTTAATTCACGTGGTTTAAATGTTTCAATTTAGATTGGATAAACAGATAAATATAAATGTCTTCAAATTTATGCCTATAAGTTTTTCTAGGTGTTCAAAAATCTAATAAAATATTATTGTCTACCAAAGGTCTATATGACTTTGATCTAGGACTTTTCCTTCAACCAAAAAATGGTTTACACTGTTCAATACATTTGTCTAATATTTTGATTAAAAAGTAAAGTAAATTTGATTTGGATTTACTCATTCATGAGTGTTTTTGTTTGATATCTGATTGATATACTAAGGTCTATCAATTTTTAGTACAAAATCTGTATAAAATGTTTACAATATTATACAGACTTTCTACTAAAGTCTGTGTAAGATTGTAAAAATTAGTCATGTGTTAAAGAGACAAAAATTTCTTAAAACATAAGATTACTCATAACATTGTGTTTATTAAGTTTTATTTTTTCCAGAGCAAGCAACCATAAAAATTAAACAACTGTTTAAAACAGAACTGTTATTTTAGAGCACTGTACTGCCATTTCTTTAAAAGATAAACTTGGTTAATGTAGAAACATCAATGTAACTGTGATGCTATTAATGTGCTCATATCTTCCAGTTATACAACTCGATAAGGTAGAAACTTTAAAAGAGCATTATATCAAGCTGGTGTTCTGAAGTTGTATGGTAAATAAAATATATATTGGGGATTTATTTACCTGTTATCAATAAGATATGTAAAGTTTTATGTTACACTTTACATTGTGCAACAATTTAAATGTATTTTTAAATTAATGAGAGCCTAATCTATTTGAATGTTAAAAACATTCAGCCATTCTTTAATTCATGTTTCAAAAGTGATATTATATGGTGTTAGCTAATGTTCATGTGACCTCAAACAATTTATGTAAACTTTGTAAAATGATATTAAAAAACGAAGATCAGCTTTAGAACTAAAACACTTAAGATTTATAAAGAGCCCTGTCTTACCTGAGATAAGGCTCTGTGTCCCCTCTTACTACATGTGAGAATGACTACGAAAGCAGTAGGTCAGATTTTATTTCATTTAAAGTTATGTTCAAAAGTTTTGTTTTTTTCTTTTTTTTTTTTTCTCTCAAGTTTACTAGGATCTCAAACAGGGAATATAAAGTATAACTCACCCAAAAAATTCAGGGTAGCATTACATTAACTAAGTATTTTTACTCTTGTTAAAAAAAATTTTTGTTTTTTAATTTGCTTATAAGTGATCTAAAGATTCCCTGTTGGTGTTTTAACTATGGCTGGAATGTTTCAGAATAAAATCTTGTGATATCCTGGCTTAGATTCCCAGTGCTCTGTGTAAAGTCACCCTGGGCCAAGATCTCAGATTCCAATGGTGAATCTCATGTGTGGCCTCCTGAAATCCCAACACAATTCATGGCAATACTTCTCTGAGGTCAGTTACACAACTCAGTCTCTAAGGGGAATCACAACAGAGTTCAAGCCCAGGTGGACCCAGGAATCTCTTCAAATTGCCACACAAATGATGACAATTAAAACCAAAACACTCTCACATGGCCCTCTTCATCTTTTTATATAGACACTAATCATAACCTCTAGCTGGAGGTTTCCATGAGGGGCACAGCCCAAGACAGTGTCAAAAATAATCTCCCTTGTCCCTCATTTGCCTAAAGTCAGGGTGGCCTGGACAACGTTAGTGTGAACCAGAAGTGATCAAATAGGCCTGCCGTTAATACTACTCCACTTCTCAAATTTGAGGCCTACTGACTGTGGGGTATAGATTTTTAGTGTGAATTGGAGTTATAAGAAAACCCAAGCACCTATTGTCTCCCCTCTGCAGCCCTTTGAAGAACTTATTTGACACAAATGATCCCTATTCTCACTTGATGGAGGTCAGGAATCTTACAGAGGAAGGCGAGAGGCTTCATCCACAATGACTGATCTTTTTTCCATTTAGGTTTTGGATGCCCACATGGGATCTTTCTTTAGATTCATCAGGTGCTGAAAATCTAAACCACAGGCTCACACAGGGCCAAGAGGCTGATTCAGACACATCCATTTCCAAAGCAATGAAGCAAAGAGCCACAGGTGATGCCCATTCATTTCCATTTGAAAACTGTTTTCTTCAGGCTTCACAAAGGGGTGGCCTGAGGCAAAGACCTTTCTGACATTCAGAGCAACAGAACAATAGGTAATCAAAAGGCCCTAAGCAGGGTTTCTCCACGGAGACTTTCCTTTTTACTCTAATATGTGAGTTTTCTGAGTTGCTCGCCATTCCCTTCAGCTATCCAGTACATGGCCATGTCACAGAGCTTGGAGGTGGTACATATCTTGTACAAAAATACATGATACTAATCTTGAGAGTGGCCAGAATTCATGAAAAAATGGAAAATTAGGTAGATAGCAGGTGTTGCCCATGGATAAGGCAAGCCTCAGTCCATTCATTAATTGGAAAGGATGCATGCTGGGAAGCTTTCTACTAGACAGGACACACCCAATGAGCTATTTTTTTCTAATATCCACAAAGAAAAACACAGTGGGATACACAGACATAGAAACAGTCTCCTTGTCAAATGACTTACTGGAAACAGTCCACTCCAATCCAAACAAACCTCCTTTTTTACCTATTCTCAGAACATGGAAAAAAACCACAAACACAAACCAACACCCACAAATGCAACTCCTTCCCCCAAGTAGGTCTGTCACTATCTGGAGTGTCCTCTGACTGGTAGGCCATACGATGTTCCCCACAAATGGCCTTTCTGTCTCAGATCTGGTCTCCTTGGTCAACTCTGTGAAGTTGTCAGGAGGCAGTGGTGAGCCAATTCCTGTCCTCTCAGGAAAGACCCCTCTTCAGAGCTTTCTTAGTATTTGGCAACCCTTACATCAGTAGGTACCAAGAAAGACTGACTCTGTCCTTAGTAAATCCAAACAAGTGAGCCCACTGCGACTGGGACTTGGACTGGCTCTGGTGCCTGGCTTCCTGGATCACAAAATTCAGAGAGTTCCATCACCAAGGAAATGAGGTGATGTCACTACCTTCAGGAAATAAATGAGGTCCCTGTCTTGGCCACTACTTTATCCTAACAGTTGCATCCTAGTGTCTCCTGACATGGAGGCTGCCCTACTTCCTGTGATACTTTCACATGTTAGAATGGTATAGAAACCATAGTCACCTGGGAACAGCTCTCCACACAGGCCTGCTTTGGTCCATCTTCCCTGCATTAAGAATAGAGAGGCTGACTCAGACACATCCTTTCATCCTGACCATGTTGTTTGCCATGGAATATGACTTTTGTTCTCTCAGGTCTTTCATAGCTGCCTACATCTTCTCCAGGGATTATTTCTGCATGGATTTTGAGGTACTCAGCAGGTGGAAGATCTCCTAACTTCCTGTATTGTAATATCAACTTTATCCCTGCTCTTCTGTAAAGTGAGATTGAGGGAACATTGTATGGTTAGGGTTAATAGCATGTTCCATTTGGCTTAGGAATCATTCTGCTGGATGAATAATGGTATTGGGAACCAGCAATATTTATAAGAATATAGAGGTAAAATATAAGTATGAAAACAGAAATCAAGGTAATATTTGAAGCCCAGAAGGATTTGGGCTCTTGATTGGGATCCTTAGCTTGAGTAATGTTTTGCACTGAGGTCGATGCAAATCGATATACAATGGCATAAGACCCTGTACCTCAGATGATTGAATGTAGAAGAGAACATCCAGTGAAAAAGGGATAGTGTGTAGGATTAGAATGATAATCAGTAGGTTTAGGAGGAAGAGTGAGTCTAGGATTTGGAGCAAAAGTTCTTTAGCAATAGGTTTCGGTTAGAGAGTGAATATAAATGGCACCATATGTGAAAAGTTGGGCACAATGATGAACTTGGAAAAATATGTAGGAAGGCAGACATCAATAGAGACATTAGGAAATCAGGCAAAGTATAACGTGAGTGATAAGATTTGACATTTTCAACAGGGTTGAGGTTGAATACATAATCTTAAAAAGAAACAAAAATGTAGTCACCAATTGGATTGACATTTGAGAGCATTAGGCAAACTGGACATGGATGTTTTTAGTAATCTATGTTCACATTCCATTGAGGCTTTATTGCAATCATAATGTGACCTTTGCATTTTGTGTCCAGAATATTACTGTGATAATATGTATATGTAGATCAGGTGACATGAGTATTTCTTCCACCTTTTCTGGGAGCAATATTTTGAAAACATATAAATTAGTACTGGGGATACTAAGAGGTTTACCCTGTGTTGATGAATATAGAGATGATGCATTAATAGACCATACTGTGAAAAAATTATGTGATTGGTTCCTAATTTACATAATGGATTGTTTTAATATCTGAAAATATAGACGAAATCATATATTGATATATGTACATTCATTCCAACAAGTTATATATCTAATGGTATTATTAGGGTTACCGTTTATCATGAATAGTGTGTGAGTTTTGCTTCAAAAATGATAATGGAATCGAAAATAATGTGTTTAGAAAGAAGTCTAGTGAAAAGACCAGTTAAGAAACATAGAGGAATATATGTGTTCCGAAGGAGGAAGTGATTGAAAGTAAACCAAATATTTATAAATTTGTGAACTTGTGAATGAAAGGATATATTTTACGATGTCCATAAACTGAATAAATAATAACGTACCAAGTTTGAATAAAAATGAACTTTAAAAAACACATCATATCCAATAGGAATGTATTTGCATTGATGTTAAACTTGGTCAGTTAGTCTAGAAATATTAGGATTTGTAAGAACCCTTCCCTGAATTTAGTTTTCAGTACTAGGAAACAAATATGTATTTCAGTGGATGTATATTTCTGAGAATAAACTTGTTAAAAGTTGATTATAAATCCACATATATGAATATGAATGAATTCAGGTGGTGTATAAGAAGACATATATTTCATATTTTGGAAAATCTGGAGACTATATATATATATATATATATATATATATATATATATATATATATATATAGAGAGAGAGAGAGAGAGAGAGAGAGACAAACACACACACATTATAATGTCGCAATATATATGTCAATCGAAATTCATCATGAAAAATAACTCATCCGCATATCCCAAAATATTCATTTTACTGAACATGGATGCATGTATAATGTTGTTCATCTAGGAAGCTCACCCATGGGTTGAATTTTCTGTACCAACAGCGTTTAGGAGGAGTGATCTCTTCTCACAAATAGTATCTGCCAAGTCAGCCACCTTACAAGAATGTACGTGTGAAACCAGGTAGGATTCTATTTGTGCATATAAAAATACATGTGCTTAATAGGCTACAGAGAAAGGGAGACAGGAATTCATATATTTCTTAACTTTAAAAACACATGGAATAGTGTGTAGTGTCCCTCTTTATCCCTTTTGATTAACTTTGGCTTAAAAAAAAGAATTTTATTGAGAATTTTTGTATATATGTTTGTCAGGAATATTGCTCTGAAGATTTCTTTCCTTCATGTGTATTTGTCTGATTTTGGTATGTGATAATAGCCTCATGGAATGAGTTTGGAGGAGTTCCATCCTTTTCTATTTTATGGAATAATTTGAGGAGTATTGTGATGAATGCTTCTTTGAAGGTCTTGTAGAACATGGCTGAGAATCTGTCTGTTCCTGGGCTTTGCTTGATTGGTAGGCTGTTGACAGCAACTTCTATTTCATTGCTTGAATTTGATTTGTTTAAATTGTTCACGTCCTACTAATTAAGTTTGGGTATATCTCTAAAATTTTATTGATGTCATCATGGTATTTTAATTTATTAGACTATAAATTTTCAAATTAGTTTTCAATTATTCTCTGTATTTTAGTTGTGTAGTCTGTAAAAGTTCCTTTATGATCCTTAATTTTAGTAATTTGAGGTTTTTTTTTCTTCATTAGCTTGGTTAAGGAAGTGTCAATTTTATTTATTTTTCGAAGATTAAATTTTGTGTTGTGTCAAAAAAAATAACACATGGAAAATTATTTCAATAAATTGAATAGATTTATAACTCCTGCCTTATATTATGCAAAAGGCAAGTCCAACTATACACCATGTCTCTTCTGAAATGCTTGTATCTATTCTGTTTGGGTTCTTTTTCTCCATTATATTAGTATTAGTGGTAAGAGTCTCGTAGGGTATATGAATGTTTCTGAGAATAATCTTGTGAAAAGATAATTATAAATCCACATTCATGAATATGAAAAATTTAGGAAGTGCAAAATAAGACACATATATTTCATATTTTGAAAAATTTGGAGAGTATATCTATATTTATATCTATATATCTATATCTATATCTATATCTATATATATATATACACACACACACACACACACACACACAAACACTCAGACATTAAAAAGTACCAATATAAATGCCAATCGAAATTCATCAGTAAATATATATCATCCACAAATGCAAAAAATATTTATTTTACTGAACATGAGTTTATATATAATATTTTTCTAATAGGAAGCTCTCCTATAGGTTGTATTTTCATTTCCAAAAGCATTTAGGAGGAGTGAACTCTTCTCACAATTTGTATCTGCCAAGACAGCCACCTCACAAAAATGTACGTGTGATACCTGGTAGGATTCTATATATGCATATAAATATACATGTGTGAATAGGCTACAGAAAAGGGAAACAAGAATTCACATATTTGTTAAGTTTAAAAACACATGGACAATATTTCAATTAAAATTTGACTAGATTTATAACTCCAACCTTATATAAGGCAAATGTCAAGTCCAACTATACAACATGTCTCCTCTGAAGTGCTTGTATTTCTATTGTGTTGGGTTAATTTTCCCGATTATATTAGGATGAATAGTCTGAGTCTACTAGGTATGGGTTAGTGTCAGGGATTCAGTACTTCGAATGAAAAATTGGAAAATGAATCCAATGTGTATGTAAATATACGCTGCACAAATATCCTCCCGCTCTCATCCAGAACAATGCCTTGACATTACCTTCACCACAAGTAAGACACAACTAGAGGAGAAGAGTTACAAAATCAGTGAATACATATCTGGAATGGAAAATGCTAAGGAGTTCACATTCTGGAGGTGGTAGAGGAGTTTCAAAAAGTAAGGGACAGGGTAAACACTCCACAAACATGGAGCTCTGCTGGCCTAAAAACTTTTTGAGAAACTGCCTCTGAGCTTCCGCACTTGAAATATATGTTGTTTTCAGGAGATTTGGCTTCCTTTGTAGTGAGACCATCAAAGCTGGGTCTACATCTATGTGACCTGGAGGACATGGTTTCTTATTTTCCAATGAACAAGATGAAGCAGTGCTGAATCCTCTCTTTGTAGGTAAACTGATGCCACTGGGGACTAAGTGTCTCCCCGTGTGGACTGTGAAGCCATTTGGTCCTCCTCCACTTTTTGTGGAGTTTTTGCTGCTGCACTGTGAGTTTGGTATTTGTTTCACGAAATACTAGAAGCTAAACTGGGACACAGTGCTGGAGGGAGTTCTGTCACGTGTGGTGGGTCAGGGTCTGCAAGAGAATGCACCAACTAGGCTTCTATCTCTCACAGCTTTCCCCATTGCCCCCTTGTCCATATCAACCTGATTCTTAATTTTCCTCTGAAAACTCTCCATATAACAAGATGCCTTTACATATAAGGGTCTGCTGGCAGCACCATGTCAGTTACAAGCCATTTGGAATCCAATGGTAGATCCACAAGGCCCTTCCACGAATGTTTTATCAAACACCTCCCCACCACTGCTCTAGACCCACTACTCAGCAGGCTCCAAACTACTGGCATCTCTGTTCTACACCATTTTCATGAAACTCAGTAAATAAAGGCACTGTCTGGTATAATCATGATCAGCAAAAGGACATCCAATGTTTCTCCAGTGCCACCTGGTCATACGTATTTCAAAAATTTCATGGTATTTATCTAGCCATTTTTCAAGCATGAAGTTGGAGGCACTGTGGGTTTCAATTCATTCAGCAAAGATTAAATGGTGAGGAAGCTCATTTCAATAAAATCTCTGGAGAACTCTCACAGGCAAGGCTTCCCAAAGAGTGGACAAAAGGTCACATTAGGCGAGGCCCATTGAGGTCTATAATGTGAGGTCCATGTGTGTTTTGACTCTCAACTATGGCTGCCATTTCTTTAAGGATAAAATCATGTGATATCCTTGCTGAGATTCCCAGGCCTCTGTGGAAATCCAACCGGGGCCTAGGTCTCAGTTTCCAAGAGCGACTTTCATGCATGGCCTCTTAAAATCCCAACAAAATTCATGGCAATGCTTCTCTGAGTTCAGTTCCAAAACCCAGTCTCTAAGGGGAATCACATCAGAGTTCAAGCCCACGTGGACACAGTCATTTATTCCAATGCCACACAAATGAGCAACATTAAAACCAAAACACTCCCACATAGCCCTCATCTTATTCCATATATTCAATCATCTTAACATCTGGCTGGAGGTTTCCATGAGGGGCACAGCCCAAGACAGTGTCCAAAATCAGCTCGTTTGCCCCTCATTTGCCTAAAGTCAGGGTAGGCTGGACACCGTTTCTGTGAACCAGGAGTGAACAAATAAACCTGCCGTTAATACTTCTGTATTTCTCCAATTTGAGGTCTACTGATTTTAGGTATCAATTCTTTAGGTGATTTAGAGTCAAGCGAAAACACAAGCACCTCTGCAGGGCTTTGAAGAACTCATTTGACCCAAATAATCCCTATTCTCATTTGATAGAGTGCAGCAACCTAACAGAGGAAGGCAAGAGACTTCATCCAAAATGAATGATATTTTTTGCCATTGTGGTTTTGGAAGCTCACATGGGATCATTCTTAAGATCCATCAGGTGCTGAGAATCTAAGCCACAGCCACACACAGGTCAAGAGGCTGATAAAGACACATCCCTTTCCAAAGCAATTAAGCTAAGAGCCACAGATGAGGCCCATTCATTTCCATTTGAAAACTGTTTTCTTCAGGCTTCACAAACGGGTGGCCTGAGGCAAAGACCTTCCTGACATTCAGTGCAACACAACAATAAGTAAGCAAAAAGCCCAAAGCAGTGTTTCTGCACTGAGACTTTCCTGGTCACACTGATATCTGAGTTTTCTGAGATGCTCGCCATTCTCTTCAACTATCCAGTACATGGCCATGTCACAGAGCTTGGAGGTGGTACATATTGTGGACACAAATCCATGAGTCTATTCTGGAGAGTGGCCAGAATTCAGGAAGAAAACAACAACTTAGAAAGATAGCAGGTGTTGCACATCAATAAGACAAGCTGCAGTCCATTCATATATTGGGCAGGATGAATTATGGGAAGATTTATACTAGACAGGACACATCCATTAATGCATTCTCTTTTCTAATGTCTACAACAACGGACACAGTGGGATACACAGAAACAGAAAGACTCGCCGTGTCAAATGACTTACTAGAAACTGTCCACTCCAAACCAAACAAAACGCCTTTCCTATCTATTCTCAGAACATGAGACAAAACAACAAACCCACACCCACTCCCACAAAGGCACCTCCTGCCCCCAAGTAGGTCTTTGACTATCCGAAGTATCCTCTGACTGGTGGGCCATACTATGTTCCCCCGACATGGCCTGTCTTCTCTCAGATCATGTTTCTTTGAACAACTCTGTGAAGATGTCAGGAAAAAGTGGTTAGCCACTACCTGTTTTCTCAGGAAAGGTCCATCTTCAGAGCTCTCCTGGCATTTGGCCATCCTCACATCATTAGGTACCAAGAAAACTGACTCTGTCCTTGGTAAATCCAAACAAGTGAGCCCACTGGGCCTGGGACTGGGACTGCCTCTGGGTGCCTGGCTTCTTGGATACCAAGTTCAGAGAGTTCCATCACCAAGGAAATGAGGTATGTCACATTCTTTGGAACTGAATGAGGTCACTGCCTTGGCAACCACTTTGTCCTAACAGTTGCTTCCAAGGGTTACATAAGATGGAGGTTTCCCCTACTTCCTGTGACACTTTCATAAGGTAGAATGTATATCAACAATTGGCACCCGGGAACAGCTCTCCACTCAGGCCTGGATTGTTCCACCTTGTCTACAATAAGAAGAGAGAGGCAGATTCAGACACATCCCTTCATACTGACCAGGTTGTTTGTCATGGAAGATGACTTTTGCTCTCTCAGGTGCTTCATACCTGCCTACAACTTCTCCAGGTATCATTTGTGCATGGACATTTGAGGTTCTCATCTGGTGGAAAATCCCCAACTTTCCTGTATTGTAAGAACCCCTCTGTCCCTGCTCTTCTGTAAAATGATTGAGGGAACAGTGTATACTTGGGGTTAAAAACAGGTTTGATTTGGTGACGAATGATTCTGTGCGATGAATAATGGCATTGGGAACCTGCAATATTTACAAGAATATAGAGGTGAAATATAAGTATGAAAACAGAAATCTAGGTATGATTTGAAGCCCTGAAGTGTTTTGCCCTTGATTGGGATACTTAGCTTTGAATTATGTTCTGCAAAGATGTCTCAGATAATTCGAATTACAATGGCATAGGACGTTGTACATTGGATGATAGAATTTAGAAGAGAACATCAGGTCAAAAAGGGATATTCAGTAGGATTAGGAAGATAGTCGGTAGGTTTAGGAAGAAGAGTGAGTATAGGATTTGGACCAAAAGTTCTTTAGCAATAGACTATTGGTTATAGAGTGAATGTAAATGTCAGCACATATGAAGAGTCAGTCACTATGTTGAACTGGGGAAAATATGTAGAAAAGCAGATATCAATAGAAACATTATGAAATCTGGCAAAGTATAAAGTGAGGGATAGAATTAGACATTTTCAACAGTGTTGAGTTTAAATATATAAATTAGGAAAAAACAAATATGTAGTCACCAATAGGATTGACAATTGACAGCATTAGGCAACCTGGACATGGATGTTTTTAGAAATCCATGTTCACTTTCCATTTAGGCTTTGGTACAATCATAAGTGTGACCTTTCCATTTTTTGTCCAGAATATTACTGTGATAATGAGGTGACATGAGTATTTCTTTCACCATTTCTGGGAGCAATATATTGAAGATGTAATATTAGAATCGGGGTACAAAGAGGTGTACCCTGTTTCTATGAACATAGAAAAAAAGCATGAATAGACCATACTGTGAATAAATAATATAATTTTTTCAACTTTAAATAATGAATTGAACTGATATCTGAAAAATTAAAGGAAATCGTATATTGATATACAATCATTCATTCCAACCAGTTATATATCTATTGGAAATATTAGTGTTTTCGTTTATCATGAAGAGTGTGTGAGTTTTGCTTCAAAATGATTATGGAAATTCAAAATTATGTGTTTGGAAAGAAGTCTGCTGAAAAGACCAGTCAAGAAACCCTGACAATACATGAGTTCTGAAGCAAGAAGTGATTAAAGTTGAAACAAATGCCTATTAATTTGTGAACTTGTGGATGCAATGTATATCCTATGATGTGCAAAAACTGAAGAAACAATAATGTACCAGTGTCGAATACAAATGAATGACAAATTACATATCATGTCCCATAGGAGTCTTCTTGCATTGATGTTAGACTGGGTCAGTTACTGTAGAGTAATTAGGATTTGTATGCACCATTCACTCTAGTTAGGTTTCAGTACTATGAAACAAATATGTATTTCAGGTGGATGAATATTTCTGATTATAATCTTGTGAAAAGTTGATTATAAATCCACATACATGTACATGAATGAATTTAGAGAGTATATATTAGACACATTTTTTCATATTTTGAAAAATTTGGAGAGTATATATATACCTATGTCTATACACACACACAGACACACACACACACACAGACACACACACAAACACACACACACACACACAACACTCACAGACATTAAAAAGTACCAATATAAATGCCAATCGAAATTCATCAGTAAATATATATCATCCACAGATGCAAAAATATTTATGTTACTGAACATGAGTTTATGTATAATGTTGTTCTTCTAGGACGCTCTCTTATAGGTTGAATTTTCATTTCCAACAGCATTTAGGAGGAGTGAACACTTCTCACAATTTGTATCTGCCAAGACATCCACCTTACAAAAATGTACGTGTGATACCTGGTAGGATTCTATATATGCATATAAATATACATGTGTGAATAGGCTACAGAAATTGGAAACAAGTATTCACATATTTGTTAAGTTTAAAAACACATGGAGAATATTTCAATTAAAATTTGACTAGATGTATAACTCCTACCTTATATAATGCAAATGTCAAGTCCAACTATAGAACATGTCTACTCTGAAGTGCTTGTATTTCTATTGTGTTGGGTTAATTTTCCCCATTATATTAGGATGAATAGTCTGAGTCTACTAGGTATGGGTTAGTGTCAGGGATTCAGTACTTCGAATGAAAAATTGGAAAATGAATCCAATGTGTATGTAAATATATGCTGGACAAATATCCTCCCGCTCTCATCCAAAACAATGCCTTGACATTACCTTCACCCCAAGTAAGACACAATTAGAGGAGAAGAGTTACACAATCAGTGAATACATATCTGGAATGGAAAATAATCAGGAGTTCACAACCTTGGAGGTGGTTTAGGAGTTTCCAAAAGTAAGGGACATGGTAAACACTCCACAAACATGTAACTCTGCTGGCCTAAAAACTTTTTGAGAAACTGCCTCTGAGCTTCCGCACTTGAAATATATGTTGTTTTCATGAGATTTGGCTTCCTTTGTAGTGAGACCATCAAAGCTGGGTCTGCATCTATGTGACCTGGAGGACATGGTTTCTTATTTTCCAATGAACAAGATGAAGCAGTGCTGAATCCTCTCTTTTTAGGTAAACTGAGGCCACTGGGGACTAAGTGTCTCCCCGTCTCCCCGTGTGGACTGTGAAGCCATTTGGTCCTCCTCCACTTTTTGTGGTGTTTAGGCTGCTGCACTGTGAGTTTGGTATTTGTTTCACGAAATACTAGCAGCTAAACTGGGACACAGTGCTGGAGGGAGTTCTGTCACGTGTGGTGGGTCAGGGTCTGCAAGAGAATTCACCAACTAGGCTTCTATCTCTCACAGCTTGCCCCATTGCAACCTTGTCCATATCAACCTGATTCTTAATTTTCCTCTTAAAACTCTCCATATAACAAGATGCCTTTACATATAAGGGTCTGCTGGCAGCACCATGTCAGTTACAAGCCATTTGGAATGCAATGGTAGATCCACATGGCCCTACCACGGATGTTTTAGCAAACACCTCCCCACCACTGCTCTAGACCCACTACTCAGCAGGCTCCAACTTACTGGCATCTCTGTCCTACACCATTTTCATGAAACTCAGTAAATCAAGGCACTGTCTGGTATACTCATGATCAGCAGCAGGACATCCAATGTTTCTCCAGTGCCACCTGGTCATAGGAATTTCAAAAATTTCATGGTATTTTTCTAGCCATTTTTCAAGCATGAAGTTGGAGGCACTGTGGGTTTCAATTCATTAGGCAAACATTAAATGGTGAGGAAGCTCATTTCAATGAAATCTCTGGAGAACTGTCACAGGCAAGGCTTCCCAAAGAATGGACAAAACGTCACTTTAGGCCAGGCCCATTGAGGTCAACAATGTGAGGTCCATGTGTGTTTTGACTCTCAATTATGGCTTCCATTTCTTTAAGAATAAAATCATGTGATATCCTTGCTGAGATTCCCAGGCCTCAGTGGAAATCTACCCGGGGCCTAGGTCTCAGTTTCCAAGAGCGACTTTCATGCGTGGCCTCTTAAAATCCCAACAAAATTCATGGCAATGCTTCTCTGAGTTCAGTTCCAAAACCCAGTGTCTAAGGGGAATCACACCAGAGTTCATGCCAACGTGGACCCAGTCATTTTTTCCAATGCCACACAAATGACCAACATTAAAACCAAAACACTCCCACATGGCCCTCACCTTATTCCATATAGTCAATCATCTTAACCTCTGGCTGTAGGTTTCCATGAGGGACGCAGCCCAAGACAGTGTCCAAAATCAGCTCGTTTGCCCCTCATTTGCCTAAAGTCAGGGTAGCCTGGACACCGTTGCTGTGAACCAGGAGTGAACAAATAAGCCTGCCGTTAATACTTCTGTGTTTCTCCAATTTGAGGCCTACTGATTTTAGGTATGGATTCTTTAGGTGATTTAGAGTCATGCGAAAACACAAGCACCTCTGCAGGGCTTTAAGAACTCATTTGATCCAAAGAATCCCTATTCTCATTTGTTGGAGTGCAGGAACCTAACAGAGGAAGGCAAGAGACTTCATCCACAATGAATGATATTTTTTTGCCATTTTGGTTTTGGAAGCTAACATGGGATCATTCTTAAGATCCATCAGGTGCTGAGAATCTAAGTCACAGCCACACACAGGTCCAAGAGGCTGATAAAGACACATCCCTTTCCAAAGCAATTAAACAAAGAGCCACAGGTGAGGCCCATTCATTTCCATTTGAAAACTGTTTTCTTCAAGCTTCACAAAGGGGTGGCCTGAGGCAAAGACCTTCCTGACATTCAGTGCAACACAACAATAAGTAAGCAAAAGGCCCAAAGCAGGGTTTCTGCACTGAGACTTTCCTGGTCACACAGAAATCTGAGTTTTCTGAGATGCTCGCCATTCTCTTCAGCTATCCAGTACATGGCCATGTCACAGAGCTTGGAGGTGGTACATATTTTGGACACAAATGCCTGAGCCTATTCTGGAGAGTGGCCAGAATTCAGGAAGAAAACAACAACTTAGAAAGATAGCAGGTGTTGCACATCGATAAGACAAGCTGCAGTCCATTCATATGTTGGGCAGGATGAATTATGGGAAGATTTATACTAGACAGGACACATCCATTAATGCATTCTCTTTTCTAATGTCTACAACAACGGACACAGTGGGATACACATAAACAGAAACACTCGCCTTGTCAAATGACTTACTAGAAACTGTCTGCTCCAAACCAAACAAACCGCCTTTTCGATCTATTCTCAGAACATGAGACAAAACAACAAACCCACACCCACTCCCACAAAGGCACCTCCTTCCCCCAAGTAGGTCTGTGACTATCCGGAGTGTCCTCTGACTGGTGGGCCATACTATGTTCCCCCGAAATGGCCTGTCTTCTCTCAGATCTTGTTTCCTTGACCAACTCTGTGAAGATGTCAGGAAAAAGTGGTTAGCCACTACCTGTTTTCTCAGGAAAGGTCCATCTTCAGAGCTCTCCTGGCATTTGGCCATCCTCACATCATTAGGTACCAAGAAAACTGACTCTGTCCTTGGTAAATCCAAACAAGTGAGCCCACTGGGCCTGGGACTGGGACTGCCTCTGGGTGCCTGGCTTCTTGGATACCAAGTTCAGAGAGTTCCATCACCAAGGAAATGAGGTATGTCACATTCTTTGGAACTGAATGAGGTCACTGCCTTGGCAACCACTTTGTCCTAACAGTTGCTTCCAAGGGTTACATAAGATGGAGATTTCCCCTACTTCCTGTGACACTTTCATAAGGTAGAATGTATATCAACCATTGGCACCCGGGAACAGCTCTCCACTCAGGTCTGGATTGTTCCACCTTGTCTACAATAAGAAGAGAGAGGCAGATTCAGACACATCCCTTCATCCTGACCAGGTTGTTTGCCATGGAAGATGACTTTTGCTCTCTCAGGTGCTTCATACCTGCCAACAACTTCTCCAGGTATCATTTGTGCTTGGACATTTGCGGTTCTCATCTGGTGGAAGATCCCCAACTTTCCTGTATTGTAAGAACCCCTCTGTCCCTGCTCTTCTGTAAAATGATTGAGGGAACAGTGTATACTTGGGGTTAAAAACAGGTTTGATTTGGTGACGAATGATTCTGTGCGATGAATAATGGGATTGGGAACCTGCAATATTTACAAGAATATAGAGGTGAAATATAAGTATGAAAAAAGAAATCTAGGTATGCTTTGAAGCCCAGAAGGGTTTTGCCCTTGATTGGGATACTTAGCTTTGAATTATGTTCTGCAAAGATGTCTCAGATAATTTGATATACAATGGCATAGGACCTTGTTCATTGGATGATTGAATTTAGAAGAGAACATCCAGTCAAAAAGGGGTATTCAGTAGGATTAGGAAGATAGTCGGTAGGTTTAGGAAGACGAGTGAGTATAGGATTTGGACCAAAAGTTCTTTAGCAATAGACTTTTGGTTATAGAGTGAATGTAAATGTCAGCACATATGAAGAGTCAGACACTATGTTGAACTGGGGAAAATATGTAGAAAAGCAGATATCAATGGAAACATTACGAAATCAGGCAAAGTATAAAGTGAGGGATAGAATTAGACATTTTCAACAGGGTTGAGTTTCAATATATAAATTAGGAAAAAATAAATATGTAGTCACCAATAGGAGTGACAATTGACAGCATTAGGCAACCTGGACATGGATGTTTTTAGAAATCCATGTTCACTTTCCATTTAGGCTTTGGTACAATCATAAGTGTGACCTTTCCATTTTTTGTCCAGAATATTACTGTGATAATGAGGTGACATGAGTATTTCTTTCACCATTTCTGGGAGCAATATATTGAAGATGTAAAATTAGAATCGGGGGTACAAATAGGTGTACCCTGTTTCTATGAACATAGAGAAAAACCACGAATAGACCATACTGTGAATAAATAATATAACTTTTTTGAACTTTAAATAATGAATTGAACTGATATCTGAAAAATAAAAGGAAATTGTATATTGATATACAATCATTCATTCCAACCAGTTATATATCTAATGGAAATATTAGTGTTTTGGTTTATCATGAAGAGTGTGTGAGTTTTGCTTCAAAATGATTATGGAAATTCAAAATAATGTGTTTGGAAAGAAGTCTCATGAAAAGACCAGTCAAGAAACCCTGACAATACATGTGTTCTGAAGCAAGAAGTGATTAATGTTGAAACAAATGACTATTAATTTGTGAACTTGTGGATGAAATGTATATCCTATGATGTGCAAAAACTGAAGAAACAATAATGTACCAGTGTCGAATACAAATGAATGACAAATTACATATCATGTCCCATAGGAGTCTACTTGCATTGATGTTAGACTGGGACAGATACTGTAGAATAATTAGGAATTGTATGCACCCTTCACTGAAGTTAGTAGTCAGTACTAGGAAACAAATATGTATTTCAGGTGGATGAATATTTCTGATTATAATCTTGTGAAAATTTGATTATAAATCAACATACATGAACATGAATGAATTTAGAGAGTGTATACTAGACACATATATTTCATATTTGGAAAACTTTGGAGAGTATATCTATATCTATATCTATACACACACACACACACACACACACACACACACACAACACTCACAGACATTAAAAATACCAATATAAATACCAATCGAAATTCATCAGTAAATATATATCATCCACAGATGCAAAAATATTTATGTTTCTGAACATGAGTTTATGTATAATGTTGTTCTTCTAGGACGCTCTCTTATAGGTTGAATTTTCATTTCCAACAGCATTTAGGAGGAGTGAACACTTCTCACAATTTGTATCTGCCAAGACATCCACCTTACAAAAATGTACGTGTGATACCTGGTAGGATTCTATATATGCATATAAATATACATGTGTGAATAGGCTACAGAAATTGGAAACAAGTATTCACATATTTGTTAAGTTTAAAAACACATGGAGAATATTTCAATTAAAATTTGACTAGATGTATAACTCCTACCTTATATAATGCAAATGTCAAGTCCAACTATAGAACATGTCTACTCTGAAGTGCTTGTATTTCTATTGTGTTGGGTTAATTTTCCCCATTATATTAGGATGAATAGTCTGAGTCTACTAGGTATGGGTTAGTGTCAGGGATTCAGTACTTCGAATGAAAAATTGGAAAATGAATCCAATGTGTATGTAAATATATGCTGGACAAATATCCTCCCGCTCTCATCCAAAACAATGCCTTGACATTACCTTCACCCCAAGTAAGACACAATTAGAGGAGAAGAGTTACACAATCAGTGAATACATATCTGGAATGGAAAATGCTCAGGAGTTCACAACCTTGGAGGTGGTTTAGGAGTTTCCAAAAGTAAGGGACATGGTAAACACTCCACAAACATGTAACTCTGCTGGCCTAAAAACTTTTTGAGAAACTGCCTCTGAGCTTCCGCACTTGAAATATATGTTGTTTTCATGAGATTTGGCTTCCTTTGTAGTGAGACCATCAAAGCTGGGTCTGCATCTATGTGACCTGGAGGACATGGTTTCTTATTTTCCAATGAACAAGATGAAGCAGTGCTGAATCCTCTCTTTATAGGTAAACTGAGGCCACTGGGGACTAAGTGTCTCCCCGTCTCCCCGTGTGGACTGTGAAGCCATTTGGTCCTCCTCCACTTTTTGTGGTGTTTAGGCTGCTGCACTGTGAGTTTGGTATTTGTTTCACGAAATACTAGCAGCTAAACTGGGACACAGTGCTGGAGGGAGTTCTGTCACGTGTGGTGGGTCAGGGTCTGCAAGAGTGCACCAACTAGGCTTCTATCTCTCACAGCTTGCCCCATTGCCCCCTTGTCCATATCAACCTGATTCTTAATTTTCCTCTTAAAACTCTCCATATAACAAGATGCCTTTACATATAAGGGTCTGCTGGCAGCACCATGTCAGTTACAAGCCATTTGGAATCCAATGGTAGATGCACATGGTCCTACCACGGATGTTTTATCAAACGCCTCCCCACCACTGCTCTAGACCCACTACTCAGCAGGCTCCAAATTACTGGCATCTCTGTTCTACACCATTTTCATGAAACTCAGTAAATCAAGGCACTGTCTGGTATACTCATGATCAGCAGCAGGACATCCAATGTTTCTCCAGTGCCACCTGGTCATAGGAATTTCAAAAATTTCATGGTATTTATCTAGCCATTTTTCAAGCATGAAGTTGGAGGCACTGTGGGTTTCAATTCATTAGGCAAACATTAAATGGTTAGGAAGCTCATTTCAATGAAATCTCTGGAGAACTGTCACAGGCAAGGCTTCCCAAAGAATGGACAAAACGTCACTTTAGGCCAGGCCCATTGAGGTCAACAATGTGAGGTCCATGTGTGTTTTGACTCTCAATTATGGCTGCCATTTCTTTAAGAATAAAATCATGTGATATCCTTGCTGAGATTCCCAGGCCTCAGTGGAAATCTACCCGGGGCCTAGGTCTCAGTTTCCAAGAGCGACTTTCATGCGTGGCCTCTTAAAATCCCAACAAAATTCATGGCAATGCTTCTCTGAGTTCAGTTCCAAAACCCAGTGTCTAAGGGGAATTACACTAGAGTTCAAGCCCACGTGGAACCAGTCATTTTTTCCAATGCCACACAAATGACCAACATTAAAACCAAAACACTCCTACATGGCCCTCACCTTAGTCCATATAGTCAATCATCTTAACCTCTATCTGTAGGTTTCCATGAGGGACGCAGCCCAAGACAGTGTCCAAAATCAGCTCGTTTGCCCCTCATTTGCCTAAAGTCAGGGTAGCCTGGACACCGTTGCTGTGAACCAGGAGTGAACAAATAAGCCTGCCGTTAATACTTCTGTGTTTCTCCAATTTGAGGCCTACTGATTTTAGGTATGGATTCTTTAGGTGATTTAGAGTCATGCGAAAACACAAGCACCTCTGCAGGGCTTTAAGAACTCATTTGATCCAAAGAATCCCTATTCTCATTTGTTGGAGTGCAGGAACCTAACAGAGGAAGGCAAGAGACTTCATCCACAATGAATGATATTTTTTTGCCATTTTGGTTTTGGAAGCTAACATGGGATCATTCTTAAGATCCATCAGGTGCTGAGAATCTAAGTCACAGCCACACACAGGTCCAAGAGGCTGATAAAGACACATCCCTTTCCAAAGCAATTAAACAAAGAGCCACAGGTGAGGCCCATTCATTTCCATTTGAAAACTGTTTTCTTCAAGCTTCACAAAGGGGTGGCCTGAGGCAAAGACCTTCCTGACATTCAGTGCAACACAACAATAAGTAAGCAAAAGGCCCAAAGCAGGGTTTCTGCACTGAGACTTTCCTGGTCACACAGAAATCTGAGTTTTCTGAGATGCTCGCCATTCTCTTCAGCTATCCAGTACATGGCCATGTCACAGAGCTTGGAGGTGGTACATATTTTGGACACAAATGCCTGAGCCTATTCTGGAGAGTGGCCAGAATTCAGGAAGAAAACAACAACTTAGAAAGATAGCAGGTGTTGCACATCGATAAGACAAGCTGCAGTCCATTCATATGTTGGGCAGGATGAATTATGGGAAGATTTATACTAGACAGGACACATCCATTAATGCATTCTCTTTTCTAATGTCTACAACAACGGACACAGTGGGATACACATAAACAGAAACACTCGCCTTGTCAAATGACTTACTAGAAACTGTCCGCTCCAAACCAAACAAACCGCCATTACTATCTATTCTCAGAACCTGAGACAAAACAACAAAACCAAACCCACTCCCACAAAGGCACCTCCTTCCCCCAAGTAGTTCTGTGACTATCTGGAGTGTCCTCTGACTGGTGGGCCATACTATGTTCCCCCGAAATGGCCTGTCTTCTCTCAGATCTTGTTTCCTTGACCAACTCTGTGAAGATGTCAGGAAAAAGTGGTTAGCCACTACCTGTTTTCTCAGGAAAGGTCCATCTTCAGAGCTCTCCTGGCATTTGGCCATCCTCACATCATTAGGTACCAAGAAAACTGACTCTGTCCTTGGTAAATCCAAACAAGTGAGCCCACTGGGCCTGTTACTGGGACTGCCTCTGGGTGCCTGGCTTCTTGGATACCAAGTTCAGAGATTTCCATCACCAAGGAAATGAGGTATGTCACATTCTTTGGAACTGAATGAGGTCACTGCCTTGGCAACCACTTTGTCCTAACAGTTGCTTCCAAGGGTAACATAAGATGGAGGTTGCCCCTACTTCCTGTGACACTTTCATGAGGTAGAATGTATATCAACCATTGGCACCCGGGAACAGCTCTCCACTCAGGCCTGGATTGTTCCACCTTGTCTACAATAAGAAGAGAGAGGCAGATTCAGACACATCCCTTCATCATGACCAGGTTGTTTTCCATAAAAGATGACTTTTGCTCTCTCAGGTGCTTCATACCTGCCTACAACTTCTCCAGGTATCATTTTTGCATGGACATTTGAGGTTCTCATCAGGTGGAAGGTCCCCAACTTTCCTGTATTGTCAGAACAACTCTGCCCCTGCACTTCTGTAAAATGATTGAGGAAACTGTGTATACTTGGGGTTAAAAACAGGTTTGATTTGGTGACGAATGATTCTTTGCGATGAATAATGGTATTTGGAACCTGCAATATTTACAAGAATATAGAGGTGAAATATAAGTATGAAAACAGAAATCTACGTATGATTTGGAGCCCAGAAGTGTTTTGCACTTGGTTGGGATACTTAGCTTTGAATTATGTTCTGCAAAGATGTCTCAGATAATTCGATATACAATGGTATAGAACCTTGTACAATGGATGATTGAATTTAGAAGAGAACATCCAGTCAACGAGATATTCAGTAGGATTAGGAAGATAGTCGGTAGGTTTAGGAAGAAGAGTGAGTATAGGATTTGGACCAAAAGTTCTTTAGCAATAGACTTTCGGTTATTGAGTGAATGTAAATGTCAGCACATATGAAGAGTCAGTCACTATGTTGAACTGGGGAAAATATGTAGAAAAGCAGATATCAATAGAAACATTACGAAATCAGGCAAAGTATAAAGTGAGTGATAGAAGTAGACATTTTCAACAGGGTTGAGTTTGAAAATATAAATTAGGAAAAAACAAATATGTAGTCACCAATAGGATTAAAATTTGACAGCATTAGGCAACCTGGACATGGATGTTTTTAGAAATCCATGTTCATTTTCCATTTAGGCTTTGGTACAATCATAAGTGTGACCTTTCCATTTTTTGTCCAGAATATTACTGTGATAATGAGGTGACATGAGTATTTCTTTCACCATTTCTGCGAGCAATATATTGAAGATGTAAAATTAGAATCGTGGTTACAAAGAGGTGTACCCTGTTACTATGAAAATAGAGAAAAAGCGTGAATAGACCATACCGTGAATAAATAATATAACTTTATTGAAATTTAAATAATGAATTGAACTGATATCTGAAAAATTAAAGGAAATCGTATATTGATATACAATCATTCATTCCAACCAGTTATATATCTAATGGAAATATTAGTGTTTTGGTTTTCATGAAGAGTGTGTGAGTTTTGCTTCAAAATGATTATGGAAATTCAAAATAATGTGTTTGGAAAGAAGTCTCATGTAAAGACCAGTCAAGAAACCCTGACAATACATGTGTTCTGAAGCAAGAAGTGATTAAAGTTGAAACAAATGCCTATTAATTTGTGAACTTGTGGATGAAATGTATATCCTATGATGTGCAAAAACTGAAGAAACAATAATGTACCAGTGTCGAATACAAATGAATGACAAATTACATATCATGTCCCATAGGAGTCTACTTGCATTGATGTTAGACTGGGTCAGTTACTGTTGTTAATTAGGATTTGTATGCACCTTTCACTGAAGTTAGTTTTCAGTACTACAAAACAAATATATATTTCAGGTGGATGAATATTTCTGATTATAATCTTGTGAAAAGTTGATTACAAATCCACATACATGAACATGAATGATATAGAGAGTGTATATTAGACACATATATTTTATATTTTGAAAAATTTGGAGAGTATATCTATATCTATACCTATATCTATCTATCTATCTATCTATCTATATCTATCTATCTATATATATATATATATATACACACACACACACACACAAACACATACACACACACAACACTCACAGACATTAAAAAGTACCAATATAAATGCCAATCTGAATTCATCAGTAAATATATATCATCCACAGAGGCAAAAATATTTATTTTACTGAACATGAGTTTATGTATAAAGTTGTTCTACTAGGACGCTCTTTTATACGTTGAATTTTCATTTCCAATAGCATTTAGGAAGAGTGAACACTTCTCACAATTTGTATCTGCCAAGACTGCCACCTCACAAAAATGTACGTGTGATACCTGGTAGGATTCTATATATGCATATAAATATACACGTGTGAAGAGGCTACAGAAGAGGAAAACAAGAATTCACATATTTGTTAAGTTTAAAAACACATGGAGAATATTTCAATTAAAATTTGACTAGATTTATAACCCCTACCTTATATAATGCAAATGTCGAGTCCAACTATACAACATGTCTCCTCTGAAGTGCTTGTATTTCTATTGTGTTGTGTTAATTTCCCCCTTATATTAGGATGAATAGTCTGAGTCTACTAGGTATGGGTTAGTGTCAGGGATTCAGTACTTCGAATGGAAAATTGGAAAATGAATCCAATGTGTATATAAATATATGCTGCACAAATATCCTCCCACTCTCATCCAGAACAATGACTTGACATTACCTTCACCCCAAGTAAGACAAAATTAGAGGAGAAGAGTTACAAAATCAGTGAATACATATCTGGAATGGAAAATGCTCAGGAGTTCACAACCTTGGAGGTGGTAGAGGAGTTTCCAAAACTAGGGGACAGGGTCAACACTCCACAAACATGGAGCTCTGCTGGCCTAAAAACTTTTTGAGAAACTGCCTCTGAGCTTCCGCACTTGAAATATATGTTGTATTCAGGAGATTTGGCTTCCTTTGTAGTGAGACCATCAAAGCTGGGTCTGCATCTATGTGACCTGGAGGACATGGTTTCTTATTTTCCAATGAACAAGATGAAGCAGTGCTGAATCCTCTTTTTGTAGGTAAACTGAGGCCACTGGGGACTAAGTGTCTCCCCGTGTGGACTGTGAAGCCATTTGTTCCTTCTCCTCTTTTTGTGGTGTTTTTGCTGCTGCACTGTGAGTTTGGTATTTGTTTCACGAAATACTAGGAGATAAACTGGGACACAGTGCTGGAGGGAGTTCTGTCATGTGTGGTGGGTCAGGGTCTGCAAGAGAATGCACCAACTATGCTTCTATCTCTCACAGCTTGCCCCATTGTCCCCTTGTCCATATCAACCTGATTCTTAATTTTCCCTGCTAACTCTCCATATAACAAGATGCCTTTACATATAAGGGTCTGCTGGCTGCACCATGTCAGTTACAAGCCATTTGGAATCCAATGGTAGATCCACATGGCCCTACCACAGATGTTTTATCAAACACCTCCCCACCACTGCTCTAGACCCACTATTCAGCAGGCTCCAAATTACTGGCATCTCCGTTCTACACCATTTTCATGAAACTCAGTAAATCAAGGCACTGTCTGGTATACTCATGATCAGCAACAGGACATCCAATGTTTCTCCAGTGCCACCTGGTCAAAGGAATTTCAAAAATTTCATGGTATTTATCTAGCCATTTTTCAAGCATGAAGTTGGAGGCACTGTGGGTTTCAATTCATTCAGCAAACATTAAATGTTGAGGAAGCTCATTTCAATGAAATCTCTGGAGAACTCTCACAGGCAAGGCTTCCCAAAGAGTGGACAAAAGGTCACATTAGGCCAGGCCCATTGAGGTCTACAATGTGATGTCCATGTGTGTTTTGACTCTCAACTACGGCTGCCATTTCTTTAAGAATAAAATAATGTAATATCCTTGCTGAGATTCCCAGAACTCTGTGGAAATCCACCCGTTGTCTAGGTCTCAGTTTCCAAGAGTGACTTTCATGCTTGGCCTCTTAAAATCCCAACAAAATTCATGGCAATGCTTCCCTGAGTTCACTTCCAAAACCCAGTCTCTAAGGGGAATCACACCAGATTTCAAGCCCACGTGGACCCAATCATTTATTCCAATGCCACACAAATGAGCAACATTAAAACCAAAACACTCCCACATGGCCCTCATCTTATTCCATATATTCAATCATCTTAACTTCTGGCTGGAGATTTCCATGAGGGGCGCAGCCCAAGACAGTGTCCAAAATCAGCTCCTTTGCCCCTCATTTGCCTAAAGTCAGGGTAGCCTGGACACCGTTGCTGTGAACCAGGAGTGAACAAACAAGCCTGCCTTTAATACTTCTGTGTTTCTCCAATTTGAGGCATACTGATTTTAGGTATCGATTCTTTAGGTGATTTAGAGTCATGCGAAAACACAAGCACCTCTGCAGGGCTTTGAAGAACTCATTTGACCCAAAGAATTCCTATTCTCATTTGATGGAGTGCAGGAACCTAACAGAGGAAGGCAAGAGACTTCATACACAATGAATGATATTTTATGCTATTTTGGTTTTGGAAGCTCACATGGGATCATTCTTAAGATCCATCAGGTGCTGAGAATCTAAGTCACAGCCCCACACAGGTCCAAGAGGCTGATAAAGACACATCCCTTTCCAAAGCAATTAAGCAAAGAGCCACAGGTGAGGCTCATTCATTTCCATTTGAAAACTGTTTTCTTCAGGCTTCACAAAGGGGTGGCCTGAGGCAAAGACCTTCCTGACATTCAGTGCAACACAACAATAAGTAAGCAAAAGGCCCAAAGCGGGGTTTCTGCACTGAGACTTTCCTGGTCACACTGATATCTGAGTTTTCTGAGATGCTCGCCATTCTCTTCAGCTATCCTGTACATGGCCATGTCACAGAGCTTGGAGGTGGTACATATTTTGGACACAAATCCATGAGCCTATTCTGGAGAGTGGCCAGAATTCAGGAAGAAAACAACAACTTAGAAAGATAGCAGGTGTTGCACATCGATAAGACAAGCTGCAGTCCATTCATATATTGGGCAGGATGAATTATGGGAAGTTTTATACTAGACAGGACACATCCATTAATGCATTCTCTTTTCTAATATCTACAACAACGGACACAGTGGGATACACAGAAACAGAAACACTCGCCGTGTCAAATGACTTACTAGAAACTGTCCACTTCAAACCAATCAAACCGCCTTTCCTATCTATTCTCAGAACATGAGACAAAACAACAAACCCACACCCACTCCCACAAAGGCACCTCCTTCCCCCAAGTAGGTCTGTGACTATCCGGAGTGTCCTCTGACTGGTGGGCCATACTATGTTCCCCCGAAATGGCCTGTCTTCTCTCAGATCTTGTTTCCTTGACCAACTCTATGAAGATGTCAGGAAAAAGTGGTTAGCCACTACCTGTTTTCTCAGGAAAGGTCCATCTCAGAGCTCTCCTGGCATTTGACCATCCTCACATCATTAGGTACCAAGAAAACTGACTCTGTCCTTGGTAAATCCAAACAAGTGAGCCCACTGGGACTGGGACTGGGACTGCCTCTGGGTGCCTGCCTTCTTGGATACCAAGTTCAGAGATTTCCATCACCAAGGAAATGAGGGATGTCACATTCTTTGAAACTGAATGAGGTCACTGCCTTGGCAACCACTTTGTCCTAACAGTTGCTTCCAAGGGTAACATAAGATGGAGGTCGCCCCTACTTCCTTTGACACTTTTATTAGGTAGAATGTATATCAACCATTGGCACCTGGGAACAGCTCTCCACTCAGGCCTGGTTTGGTCCACCTTCTCTACAATAAGAATAGAGAGGCAGATTCAGACACATCCCTTCATCCTGACCAGGTTGTTTGCCATGGAAGATGACTTTTTCTCTCTTAGGTGCTTCATAACTGCCTACAACTTCTCCAGGTATCATTTGTGCATGGATATTTGAGGTTCTCATCAGGAGGAAGGTCTCCAACTTTCCTGTATTGTAAGAACCACTCTGTCCCTGCTCTTCTGTAAAATGATTGAGGGAACAGTGTATACTTGGGGTTAAAAACAGGTTTGATTTGGGTTACGAATGATTCTGTGTGATTAATAATGGTATTGGGAACCTGAAATATTTACAAGAATATAGAGGTGAAATGTAATTATGAAAAGAGAAACCTAGTTATGATTTGAAGCCCAGAAGGGTTTTGCCCTTGTTTGGGATACTTAGCTTTGAATTATGTTCTGCAAAGATGTCTCAGATAATTCGATATACAATGGCATAGGACCTTGTACATTGGATGATTGAATTTAGAAGAGAACATCCAGTCAAAAAGGGATATTCAGTAGGATTAGGAAGATAGTCAGTAGGTTTAGGAAGAAGAGTGAGTATAGGATTTGGACCAAAAGTTCTTTAGCAATAGACTTTCGGTTATAGAGTGAATGTAAATATCAGCACATATGAAGAGTCAGTCACTATGATGAACTGGGGAAAATGTGTAGAAAAGCAGATATCAATGGAAACATTACGAAATCAGGCAAAGTATAAAGTGAGTGATAGAATTAGACATTTTCAACAGGGTTGAGTTTGAATATATAAATTAGGAAAAAACAAATATGTAGTCACCAATAGGATTGACAATTGACAGCATTAGACAACCTGGACATGGATGTTTTTAGTAATCCATGTTCACTTTCCATTTAGGCTTTGGTACAATCATAAGTGTGACCTTTCCATTTTTTGTCCAGAATATTACTGTGATAATGAGGTGACATGAGTATTTCCTTCACCATTTCTGGGAGCAATATATTGAAGATTTAAAATTAGAATTGGGGGTACAAAAAGGTGTACCCTGTGTCTATTAAGATAGAGATAAAGCATGAATAGACCATACTGTGAATAAATAATATAACTTTTTTGAACTTTATATAATGAATTGAATTGATATCTGAATAATTACAGGAAATCGTATATTGATATACAATCATTCATTCCAACCAGTTATATATCTAATGGAAATATTATTGTTTGGTTTATCATGAAGAGTGTGTGAGTTTTGCTTCAAAAGTGATTATGGAAATCAAAAATAATATGTTTGGAAAGAAGTCTCATGAAAAGACCAGTCAAGAAACCCTGCCAATACATGTGTTCTGAAGCAAGAAGTGATTAAAGTTGAAACAAATGCCTATAAATTTGTGAACTTGTGGATGAAGTGTATAACTTAAAATGTGCAAAAACTGAAGAAATAATAATGTACCAGTGTTGAGTACATATGAACGTCAAATTACATATCATGTCCCATAGGAATCTACTTGCATTGATGTTAGAGTGGGTCAGTTACTGTAGAATAATTAGGATTTTTATGCACCATTCACTGAAGTTAGTTTTCAGTACTAGGAAATAAATATGTATTTCAGGTGGATGAATATTTCTGATTATAATCTTGTGAAAAGTTGATTATAAATCCACATACATGAACATGAATGAATTTTGAGAGTTTACATTAGACACATATATTTCATATTTTGAAAAATCTGCAGAGTGTACAGATATATTACACACACACACACACACACACACACAAACACACAAAACACTGACATTCATTTAAAAGAAGCAATATAAATGGCAATAGAAATTCATCAGTAAACATATATCACCCACAGATGCAAAAATATTTATTTTACTGAACATGAATTTATGTATAATGTTCTTCTACTAGGAAGCTCCCCTATAGGTTGAATTTTCAGTTCCAACAGCGTTTAGGAGGTTTGAACTCTTCTCACAGTTTGTATATGCCAAGTCAGCCACCTCAAAATGTACGTGTGATACCTGGTAGGATTCTATATATGCATATAAATATACAAGTGTGAATAGGCTAAAGAGAAAGGGAAACAAGAATTCTCGTATTTTTTAAGTTTAAAAACTTATGGAGAATTTCTTCGATTAAAAATTGACTAAATTTATAACTTTTACCTTATATAATGCAAAAGGCAAGTCCAACTATACAACATGCCTCCAATGAACTGCTTGTATTTCTATAGGTTTGGGTTATTTTTCTCTATCATATTAGGATGAGTTGTTTGAGTCTAGTAGGTATGGGTTAGTGTCAGGGATTCAATATTTCAAAATGAAAATTGGAAAATGAATCCAATTTGTATGCATATATATGCTGCACAAATATCCTCCCACTCTCATCCAGAACAATGCCTTGACATTACCTTCACCCCAAGTAAGACACAATTAGAGGAGAAGAGTTAGAAAATCAGTGAACACATATCTGGAATGGAAAATGCTCAGGAGTTCACAACCTTGGAGGTGGTAGAGGAGTTTCCAAAAGCAAGGGACAGGGTAAACACTCCACAAACATGGAGCTCTGCTGGCCTAAAAACTTTTTGAGAAACTGCCTTGAGATAGGGCACTTAAATATATGTTGTTGTCAGGAGATTTGGCTTCCTTTGTAGTGAGACCATCAAAGCTGGGTCTGCATCTATGAGACCTGGAGGACATTGTTTCTGATGTTTCAATGAACATGAGGCAGCAGTGCTGATATTTTAGGTAAACTGTGGCCTCTGGGGTCTAAGTGTCTCCCCGTTGAACTGTGAAGCCATTTGGCCCTCCTACACTTTTTGTGGGGTTTTTGCTGCTGCACTGGTAGTTTGGTATTTGCTTCATAAAATAGAAGGAGTTCAACTGGGACACAGTGCTGGAGGGAGTTCTGTCACGTGTGGTGGGCCAGGGTCTGCAGGAAAATGCACCAACCAATCTTCTATCCCTCAAAGCTTGCCCCATTGCATCCTTGTCCATAGCAACCTGATTCTGAACATTGCCCTGAATCCTCTCCATATAACAAGATGCCTTTACTTATAAGGGTCTGCTGGCTACACCATGTAAGCCACAAGCCATTTTTAAGCCAATGGAAGATCCAAATTGCTCCAACACAGAAGTTTTATCACACTCCTGCCCACCACAACTCTAGGCCCACTTCTTAGGAGCCTGAAACTTACTGGGACCTCTGTTGTACACCATTTTCATAAAACCCAGTCAAGCAAGGCACTGTCAGGTACATCCATGATCAGCAGCAGGACATCCAAAGGTTCTCTAGTGCAACCTAGTCATGGGAATTTCAAAAATTTCATGGTATTTATCTAGACATTTTACAAGGATGAAGTTGGAAGCACTGTGGGTTTCAACTTTTTCAGGAACCATTAAATGGTGAGGAAGATTATTTCAATGAAAGCTCTGAAGAACCCTCACAGGCAAGGCTTCTCAAAGAGTGGACAAAAGGTCACATTAAGCCAGGCCCATTGAGGTCTACAATGTGAGTTCCATGTGTGTTTTGACTCTCAAATATGGCTGCCAAGTCTTTCGAATGAAATCATGTGATACCTTGGCTGAGATTCCCAGTGCTCTGTGCAAAGCCACTCTGGGGCTAGATCTCAGTTTCCAAGGGTGACTCTCATACATGGCCTCTTTAATCCCAACACAATACATGGCAATACTTTTCTGAGGTCAGTTTCTGAACTCAGTCTCTAAGGGGAATCACACCAAAATTCAAGCCCAGGTAGACCCAGTTATGTCTTCCAACTGCCACACAAATATCCACAATTAAATCCAAAACACTCCCACATGTCACTCATCTTTTCTATATACCCACTCATCATAACCTCTGGCTAGAGGTTTCCATGAGGGGTGCTGCCCAAGACAGTGTCCAAATTAACCACCCTTGCCCCTCATTTGCCTAAAATCAGGGTGGCCTGGACATCCTTCCAGTGAACCAGGAGTCATCAAATTGGCCGGCCATTAAGATGGCACTGCTTCTCCAATTTGAGGCCTACTGACTGTGGGGTTTAGAGTCTTTATGTGATTTGTAGTCATGAGAAAAATCAAGCACTTATGGGCTATCCTCTGCAGGGTTTTGAGGAACACATTTAAACCAAATGATCACTATTCTCACTTGATGAAGGTCAGGAACCTTACAGAGGAATGCGAGAGACTTCATCCAAAATGAATGCTCTTTTGTCCATTTTGGTTTTGGATGCACACATGGGATCTTTCTTTAGATCCATCAGGTGCTAAGAATCTAAGCCACAGCCTCACACAGGGCCAAAAAGCTGATTCAGACACATCCCTTTCCAAAGCAATTAAGCAAAGAGCCACAGGTGATGCCCATTCATTTCTATTTGAAAACTATTTCTTTTGACTCTACAAAGGTGTGGCCTGAGGCAAAGACGTTCTGACATTCAGGGCAACAGAACAATTGGTAAGCAAAAGGCCCAAAGCAGGGTTTCTCCATTAGAATTTTCTTGTGACACTCATATCTGAGTTTTCTTAGATGCTCCCATTCCTTTCAGCAATCCAGTACATGGCCAAGTCTCAGAGCTTGGAGGTGGTACATATTTTGGACACAAAACAATGAGACTATTCTGGAAATTGGCCAGAATTCAGGAAGAAAACAGGACCTTAGCAAGATTGTAGGAGTTGCCCACCCATAAGTCAAGCCACAGTCCATTCATAAATTGGGCAAGATGAATCTTGGGAAGCTTTCTACTAGTCAGGACACATACAATGATTCATTCTCTTTTCTAATGTCTAAAACCACGGACACAGTGGGATACACAGACAAAGAGACACTGGCCTTGTCAAACGACTTACCAGAAACAGTTCACTCCAAAACAAACAAACCGCCTTTCCTACCTATTCTCAGAACATTAGACAAAACCTCAAACCCACACCCACACACACAAAGGCAGCTCCTTCCCCCAAGTAGGTCTGTGACTATCAGGAGTGTCCTCTGACAGGTGGGCCATACTATGTTCTGATGAAATCGCCTGTCCTGTGTCAGATATGGTCTCATTGGCCCAATCTGTGAAGTTGTCACTAGCCAGCTGTGAGCCACTACCTGCTTTCTCAGGAAAGGCCTCTCTTCAGAGCTTTCCTGACATTTGTCCATCCTCACATCAGTAGGTACCAAGAAAGACTGACTCTGTCCTTGTTAAATCCAAACAAGTGAGACCACTGGGACTGGGAATGGGACTGGCTCTGCGTGCCTGGCTTCCCGGATCCCAAGTTCAGAGAGTTTCATCACCAAGGAAGTGAGGTGAGATTACTTCCTTCAGGAATTTAATGAGGTCACTGCCTTGGCAACCACTTTGTCCTAACAGTAGCTTCCAATAGTCCTATGAGATGGAGGCAGCCCTTACTTCCTGTGACACTTTCATATGTTAGAATGGTATATCAACCATAGGCACCCAGGAACAGCTCTCCACACATGCCTGGTATGGTCCATCTTCTCTACATTAAGAAGAGAGGCTTATTCAGACAAAACCCTTCATTCTGGAAAGGTTGTTTGCGATGGAAGATGACTTTTGCTCTCTCAGGTCCTTCATAGCTGCCTAATCTTCTCCAGGGATCAAATCTGCATGGACCTTTGAGGTTCTCAGCAGGAGGCAGATCCCCTACATTCCTGTATTGTAAGATGAACTCTCTCGCTGCTCTTCTGTAAAGTTAGATTGAGGGAAGAGTGTATGGTTAGGGTTATTAACATGTTCGATTTGGATTATGAATCATCCTGCAGGATGATTAATAGTATTGGGAACCTGCGATATTTATAAGATTATAGAGGTGAAATATAAGTATGAAAACAGAAATGTTGGTAAGATTTGAAGCCCAGAAGGGCATTAGGCCCTTGATTGGGATACTTAGCTTTTAATTACGTTCTACACAGATGTCTCAGATAAATTGATAATCAATGGCATAGGACCTTATACCTTGGATGTTTGATTTTAGAAGAGAACATCCACTCAAATTGAGATAGTCGGTGGGATTAGGAAGATAGTCGGTAGGTTTATAAAAAAGAGTGAGTATAAAATTTGGACAAAAATTTCTGTAGCAATAGGGTTTCGGTTATAGAGTGAATGTAAATGTCAGCACATGTGAAGAGTCAGTCACAATGATTAACTGGGGAAAATATGTAGGAAGGAAAATATCAATAGAGACATTACGAAATGAGGCAATTATATAGTGAGTGATAGGATTAGACATTTTCAACAGGGTTGAGATTGAGTACATAATCTTAGGAAGAAACAAATATGTAGTCACCAATAGGAATGACATTTGAAAGCATTAGGCAACCTGGATATGGATGTTTTTAGTAAGCCATGTTCACTTTCCATTTAGGATTTGGTACAATCATAAGTGTGACCTTTGCATTTTGTGCCCAGAAAATTATTGTGATCAAATATATATGTAGATCATATGATATGTGTATTTCTTCCACCATTTCTGGGAGCAATATTTGAGGACACATAAATTAGTATTGTGGGTACCAAGTGGTGTACCCTGTGTCTACGAATATAGAGATAATGCATGAATATACCTTAGTGTGAATAAATAATATAACTTTTTTCACTTTAAATAATGGATTGAATTGATATCTTAAAATATATAGGAAATCATATATTGACATACAATCATTCACTCCAACCAGTTACACATATAATGGTAATCTTAGGGTTATTGTTTATGATGAAGTGTGTGTGAGTTTTGTTTCAAAAGTGTTTATGGAAATCGAAAATAATGTGTTTGGAAGGAAGTCTCATGAAAAGACCAGTCAAGAAATATGGAGGAATCCATGTGTTCAAAGCAGGAATTGATTGAAAGTGAAACAAATGCCTATAACTTTGCTAAATTGTGGATGAAATATATATCCTGTGATGTGCATAAACTGATGAAATAGTAATGTACCAGTGTTGAATAAAAATGAAGGTCAAAGTACACATCATGTCCCATAGGAATCTACTTGCATTGATGTTAAACTGGTTCAGTTACTGTAGAAATATTAGGATTTCATGCATTATTCACCGTAGTTAGTTTTATTTTTTTTTCATTTTTATTTATAATTGTTCAAAACATTACATAGTTGTTGTTACATCATATTTCACACTTTGATTCAAGTGCATTATGAACTCCCATTTTTACCCCATGTACAGATTACAGAATCACATCATTTACACATCTATTGATTCACATATTGCCATACTAGTGTCTATTGAATTCTGCTGCCTTTCCTATCCTCTACTATCCCCCCTCCCCTCCCTGCCCCTCCCCTCTTCTCTCTCTACCCCCTCTACTGTAATAAATTTGTCCCCCTTGTATTATTTTTCCCTTTCCCCTCACTTTCTCTTGTATGTAATTTTATATAACCCTGAGGGTCTCCTTCCAATTCCATGCAATTTTCCTTCTCTCTCCCTTTCCTTTCCACCTCTCATCCCGGTTTAATGTTAATCATCTTGTCATGCTCTTTGTCTCTCCTCTGTTCTTAGTTACTCTCCGTATATCAAAGATGACATTTGGCATTTGTTTCTTAAGGATTGGGTAGCTTCACTTAGCATAATCTGCTCTAATGCCATCCATTTCCCTCCAAATTCTATGATTTTTTTCATTTTTCAATGCAGAGTAATACTCCATTGTGTATAAATGCCACAGTATTTTCTCCATTCTTTCATTGAAGGGCATCTAAGTTGGTTTCACAGTCTTCCTGTTGTGAATTGTTCTGCTATGAACATCGATGTAGCAGTGTCCCTGTAGCATGCTCTTTTTAGGTCTTTAGTGAATAGACTGAGTAGGGGAATAGCTGGGTCAAATGGTGGTTCCATTCCCAGCTTTCCAAGAAATCTCCATACTGCTTTCCAAATTGGCTGCACCAATTTGCAGTCCCACCAGCAATGTACAAGTGTACCTCTTTCCCCACATCCTTGCCAGAACTTGTTGTTGTTTGACTTCATAATGTCTGCCAATCTTACTGGAGTGAGATGGTATCTTAGGGTGGTTTTGATTAGCATTTCTCTGACTGCTGGAGATGGTGAGCATTTTTTCATGTACTTGTTGATTGATTGTAAGTCCTCATCTGATAAGTGTCTGTTGAGGTCCTCAGCCCATTTGTTGATTGGGTTATTTGTTATCTTATTGTCAAATTTTTTGAGTTTTTTGTATACTCTGGATATTAGGGCTCTATCTGAAGTGTGAGGAGTAAAGATTTCTTCCCAGGATGTAGGCTCCCTATTTACCTCTCTTATTGCTTCTTTTGCTGCGAAAAAACTTTTTAGTTTATGTCCCATTTGTTGATTCTAGTTATTAACTCTTGTGCTATGGGTGTCCTATTGAGGAATTTGGAGCCCGACCCCACAGTATGCACATCGTAAGCAAATTTTTCTTCTATCAGACACTGTGTCTCTGATTTGATATCAAGCTCATTTATCCATTTTGAGTTAACTTTTGTGCATGGCAAGAGAAAGGGATTCAGTTTCAATTTGTTACATATGGATTTCCAGTTTTCCAAACACCATTTGTTGAAGATGCTATCCTTCCTCCATTGCATGCTTTTAGCCCCTTTATCAAATATAAGATAGTTGTAGATTTGTGGATTGGTTTCTGTGTCCTCTATTCTGTACCATTGGTCCACCGGCCTATATTGGTACCAGTACCATGCTATTGTTGTTACTATTGCTCTGTAGTATAGTTTGAAGTCTGGTATCGCTCTACCGCCTGATTCACACTTCCTGCCTAGCATTGTTTTTGCTATTCTGGGACTTTTATTTTTCCATATGTATTTCATGATTGCTTTCTTTATTTCTACAAGAAATGCCTTTGGGATTTTGATTGGCATTGCATTAAACCTATAGAGAAATTTTGGTAATATCGCCATTTTGATGATGTTAGTTCTGCCTATCCATGAACAGGATATATTTTTACATCTTCTAAGATTTTCTTATATTTCTCTCTTTAGGGTTCTGTAGTTTTCATTGTATAAGACTTTCACCTCTTTTGTTAGGTTGATTCCCATCTTTTTTTTTTTAGGATATTGTGAATGGAGTAGTTGTTCTCATTTCCATTTCAGAGGATTTGTTGCTGATATAGAGGAATGCCTTTGATTTATGTGTGTTGATTTTATATCCTGCCACTTTGCTGAATTCATTTATTAGCTCTATTAGTTTCTTTGTAGACCCTTTTGGGTCTGCTAGGTATAGAATCATGTCTTCTGCAATAGTAATAATTTAAGTTCTTCTTTTCCTATTTTTATGCCTTTAATTTCTTCCGTCTGTCTAATTGCTCTGGCCAGTGTTTCGAGAACTGTATTGAACAGAAGTGGTGAGAGAGGGCATCCCATTCTTGTTCCAGATTTTAGAGGGAATGCCTTCAATTTTTCTAGATTCAGAATGATGCTAGCTTGAGGCTTAGCATAGATTGCTTTTACAATATTGAGGTATGTTCCTCTTATTCCTAGTTTTTCTAGAGTTTTGAAGATAAAGGGATGCTGTACTTTGTCGAATGCTTTTTGTGCATCTATCGAGATGATCATATGGTTCTTATTTTTAAGTCTATTGATGTGGTGAATAACATTTATTGATTTTCGTTTATTGAACAAGCCTTGCATTCCACGGATGAATCCTACTTGATCATGGTGCACAATTTTTTTAATATGTTTTTGTATCTGATTCGCCAGAATTTAATTAGGGATTTTTGCATTTAGGTTCTTTAGGCATATTGGTCTGTAGTTTTCTTTGTTTGAAGTGTTTATGTCTGGTGTAGAAATTAGGGTGATATTGGCCTGGTAGAATGAATTTGGAAGATCACCCTCTTTTTCAATTTCCTGAAATAGCTTGATAAGTATTGGTATTAGTTCATATTTAAGGGTTTGTAAAACTCTGCTGTATACCCATACTGTCCTGGTCTTTTCTTAGTTGGTAATCTTTGGATGGTTTCTTCTATTTCCTCAATTGATATTGGTCTGTTTAGGTTGTCTATATCCTCCTGACTCAATCTGGACAGATCATATGACTTAAGAAATTTTTCGATGCCTTCACTATCTTCACTATTGGAGTATAACGAATCAAATTAATTTCTTATTATCTTCTGTATTTCAGAAATATCTGCTGTGATTGCCAGGGGGTGACAAATAACTTGTGTAGATTGATACAGCAGGAGTGGAAGCCGTTTATTGTAGAATCCGAGCGATATTTATACATTTTATAAAGCTTATCTAATTAGCATAAAATAGATACAGCAGTCAACCAATAAGGAATCTCCACACTTAATGGCTTGCTTTTGTTACTTCAAAAACCACTCCCTATGGCATTTGGCCAGGCGCCATCCAGACTTGTTTACAGACCCTAACATTTCTCTGGCAAAATACCAGATGCCATGCTGACTTGTTTATAGACCTTAACATGTGATATTGACTTTTTCATCCGGTATGCTAGTAATTTGAGTTTTCTCTCTTCTTCTTTCATTAGCATGGCTAAGGGTCTGTCGATTTTATTTATTTTTTCAAAGAACCAACTTTTAGTTTCCTCAATTTTTTCAATTGTTTCTTTTGTTTCGATTTCATTAATTTCAGCTTTGATTTTAATTAAATCTTACCTTCTACTTATTTTGCTGTTGTTTTCCTCTTCTTTTTCTAGGATTCTGAGATGAAGTATGAGATCATTTATTTGCTGTTGTTTTTTTCTTTTTTTAAGGAATGAAATCCAAGCAATGAATTTTCCTCTTAGAACGGATTTCAATGTGTCCCATAGATTCTGATATGTTGTGCCTGTGTTTTCATTTATCTCTAAGAATTTTTTAATTTCCTCCTTTATGTCTTCTATAACCCATTGTTCATTCAGTAACCTGTTGTTCATTCTCCAAGTGATGCATGATTTTTCCTTCCTTCTTTTATCATTGATTTTTAGTTTATATTCCATTATGATCAGATAAGATGCATGGTATTATCTCTACTGCTTTATATTGTCTAAGAATTGCCCTGTGACATAATATATGATCTATTTTTGAGAGGGATCCATGTGCTGCTGAGGAAAAATGTAACTGCTTGATGTTGTGGAGTATATTCTATATATGTCAATTAAGTCTAGGTTATTAATTGTGTTATTGAGTTCTATAGTTTTCTATTTCAACTTTTGTTTGGAAGACCTGTCCAGTGGTGAGAGAGGTGTGTTGAAGTCTCCCATGATTATTGTATGGTGGTCTATTAGACTCTTGATCTTGAGAAAAGTTTGTTTGATGGACATAGCTGCACCATTGTTTTGGGGCATATATATATTTATAATGGTTATGTCTTGTTGCTGTATGGTTCTCTTGAGCAGTATATAGTGTCCCTCTTTATCCCTTTTGATTAACTTTGGCTTGAAATCTATTTTATTTGATATGAGTATGGACACTCCTACTTGTTTCCGAAATCCATATAAGTGATATGATTTTTCCCAACCTTTCCCCTTCAGTCTATGTATGTCTTTTCCTATCAAATGCGTCTCCTGTAGGCAGCATATTATTGGGTCTTGTTTTGTGATCCATTCTACTAGCCTCTGTCTCTTAATTGGTGAGTTTAAGGCATTAACATTTACAGTTATTATTGAGATAATGGTTGTTCTTCTTGCCCTATTTGTTTATTTATGTTATTAAACATGGATTGTTTTCTTCTTTGATTATTTCCCACTTTTACTGTACTACATCCCACTGTTGGTTTTTATTGTTATTTCCCTTTCTTCTTCCTGTAATATTTTCCGAGGATGTTTTGAAGAGATGGTTTTATAGCTACAAATTATTTTAACTTTTTTTTTATCATGGAAGGTTATAATTTTATCTTCCATCCTTAAGCTTAAATTCACTGGATACACAATTCTTGGTTGGAATCCATTTTCTTTCAGTGTTTGAAAAATGTTATTCAAGGATTTTCTAGCTTTCAGAGTCTGTGTTGAAAGATCAGCTGTTATCCTGATTGTTTTACCCCTAAATGTAATCTGCTTTTTTTCTCTTGTAGCATTTAAAATTCTCTCCTTATTGTGTACGTTGGGCATCTTCATTATAATGTGTCTAGGTGTGGATCTCTTATGATTTTGCACATTTGGCGTCCTGTAGGCTTCTAGGACTTGGGAGTCAGTCTGATTCTTCAAGTCTGGGAAGTTTTCTCATATTATTTCATTGAATACATTCCTCATTGCTTTGGTTTTAACCTCTATACCTTCCTGTATTCCAATGACTCTTATGTTTGGTCTCTTTATGTTATCCCGTATTTCTTGGATATTCTGTTCATGGTTTCTTAACAGTCTTGCTGAGCTGTCTATGTTCTTTTCAAGTTGGAATACTTTGTCTTCATTGTCTGATGTTCTATCTTCTAAGTGTTCTACTCTGCTGGTAGTCTTCTCGATTGAGTTTTTTAGTTGGTTTATTGCTTTCTGCATTTCTAGGATTTCTGTTTGTTATTTTTTACAACCTCTATCTCTCTGTATAGCTGATCTTTTGCTTCTTGGATTTGTTTATGTAATTCATTGTCGAAGTGATCTTTCATTGTCTGATTTTGCTGTCTAATGTCTTCCTTGAGACTCCAGATCATCTGAAGCATGTATATCCTGAGTTCTTTATCTGACATTCCATCTGCTGCAGCTATTACCCATGGACCCCTGGGGTGTTCTGCCGATCGGTCGCAGGTCTGCCTACCTTGTAGGTGCTGGCGGCGGCTCTGCTCTGCCCCTATTCCAATTGGGGTGACGTGACTACCATGCAGGTGTGTTGCTGGGCCTGTTCCGCCAGTTTGTCGCAGGTCTGCCTGCCTTGCGGGCACGGGCAATGGATCTGCTCTGCTCCTATTCCAAATGGGGTGAAGTGTCTGCCGTGCCGGCCGGGCGATGGGCCTCTTCTGCCAGTCAGGTGCAGGTGTGCCTACCTTGCGGGCGCGGGTGATGGCTCTGCTCTGCCCCTACTCCAATTGAGGGGTCGTGACTACCATGCCGGCAGGTTGCTGGGCCTGTTCTGGGTGCGGGCGAAGGCTCTGCTCTTCCCCTACTAATATTGGGGTGACCTGACTACCATGCCGGTGGGCCACTGGGATTGTACTAGGTGCGGGAGAAGGCTCTGCTCTGCAACTACTCCAATTCGGTTGATGTGACTACCACGCCTGCGGGTCGCTGGGCCTGTTCTGGGCAAGGGCGGCGGCTCTGCTCTGCCTCTATTCCAATTGGGGTGACGTGACTGCCATGCAGGTGTGTCGCTGGGCCTGTTCCGGGCGTGGGCAGCGGCTCTGCTCTGCCCCTCTGGCTTGATGACAAAGTGAGAGAGACCCGGGTGTTTGTGACTCACTTTCTTTACCAGGAGACCAACTGTTTCTGTCACCGCTGGTATCAATGAGGTTATCTCCTCTGCTGCTTTCTGATGACATCAGATCTCTGCCATGTTGGTATCCCATGCAAAAGGCAGCATTTCGTTCCCTTTGCTGGGTGACTAAAGCAATCGGTGAGTCCTGACCGGCATTCACAAGCCCCGTCTCAATCCTGTTGCCACTGCCTATGAAGGCTCGGTTGATATTTACTGATATTCAGCAAGACCCGGACCGAGAAGCAGTTTCCGCCGGTTCTTTAGCCCTGGGCCAGATCAGTTCCTGGAGGCGGAATTCGGCCGCTCTGGGCTCGCTGTATGTTCTAATAGAAGCAGGCTCCAAGACGCAGTTTCTGCGGGTTCTTTAGCACTGACCCTGAGTAATTTGTCTGCAACACAAAGGTGAATGGCATCCTGAAATTACCTGTTCTATAGCTGAATAAGCTGCGATCAGTGGAAAACAGGGATGATGAAGTCACCTCTCCATGATGGTGGCCGCTGGGTTCCTCTGTGGTCTGACGGGTGTGGAGAAACGAGTTGGACTGCATGCTTTCCCGTCTCAAACCCAGAATTCAGCACTGAGCACAGTGATTGCATACCTGGCAGGAGCCCACAGTACCTGCACCGCTGTATATTTGCCTTGCTATCTCGTCGTTTCCCAGCACGCGCCACAGACTCTAGCCACGGAGCGATTTCCTGAATAAGTCGCATGACCTTCTGTGAGGACAAATCACTCGCGTTTGAGCCCCCGTAGCTGATCCTCCTGAGATGGAAATATGTACACTTGGTTTTGGAGAACCACAATTTTGCTGGAAATTCCTAACAAGATAGGTTTTAGCCATTCTAACTCGTCATTCTCCCTCACAGTGACGCAGTACATGGGGGTGATGCACTCCCTTCGCAGCCATCATATGATCCCCTGAAGTTAGTTTTCAGTACTAGGAAACAAATAAGTATTTCAAGTGGATGAATATTTCTGAGAATAATCTTTTGAAAAGTTGATTATAAATCCACATACATGAATATGAATGAATTTAGGGAGTGTATAATCAGAAAAATATACTTCATATTTTGAAAAATCTGCAGAGTGAAAAAATATATATATATATGTATATATATATATATATATATATATATATATATACACACACATACACACAGAGACATTAAAAAGTAGCATTATGTATGCCAATTGAAATTCACCATGAAATATATCATCCACAGATCCAAAAATATTCATTTTAATGAACATGGATTTATGTCGTTCAACTAAGAAGCTCACCCGTATGTTGAATTTTCAGTTCCAACAGCATTAAGTAGGAGTGATCTCTTCTCACAATTTGTATCTGCCAAGCCAGCCACCTCACAAAATGTACGAGTGATACCAGGTAGAATTCGATATGTGCATATAAAAATACATGTGATGAATAGGCTACAGAGAAAGGGAGACAGTTATTCACATATTTGTTAACTTTTAAAACACATGGAGAACTATTTCAATTAAAATTTGCTAGATTTATAACACCTACCATTTATCATACGAAAGGCAAGTCCAACTATACACCATGCCTCCTGTGAACCTCTTGTATTTCTATTCTGTTTGGGTTATTTTTCTCCATAATATTAGCATTAAAAGTCAAAGTCTATTAGGGTATGTGTTAGTGTCAGGGATTCAGTATTTCGAATGGAAAATTTGAAAATGTATCCAATGTGTATGCAAATATGTGCTACACAAAAAACTTCCCACTCTCATTCAGAACAATGCCTTGACATTACCTTCGCCCCACATAAGACACAATTAGAGGAGAGGAGTTAGAAAATCTGTGAATACATATGTGGAATGGAAAATGCTCAGGAGTTCACAAATTTGGAGGTGGTAGAAGAGGTTCCAAAAGTAAGGGACAGGGTAAACACTCCACAAACATGAATTTCTGCCAGCCTTACATCTGGAGAAACTGCCTCTAAGGTTTGGCAATGAAATATATGTTGTTGTCAGGAGCATTAGCTTCATTTGGAGTGACACCATCAAAGCTGGGTCTTCATCTATGTGACATGGATGACATTGTTTCTTATTTTCCAATGAACATGAGGCAGCAGTGCTGAATTTTCTATTTGTATGTAACTTGTGGCCACTGGGGTCTAAGTGTCTCCCCGTGTGCACTGTAAATCCATTTGGTCATCCTCCACTATTCATGGTGTTTCTTGCTGCTGCACTGGGAGTTTGGAATTTGCTTCATGAATTACAAAGAGTTCAACAGGGACACAGTGCTGAAGTGAGTTCTGTCAATTGTGGTGGGTCGGGTTCTACAGGAGAATGCACCAACCAGGCTTCTATCCCACATTGCTTGCCCCATTGACCATAGCAACCTGATTTTGAACATTGCCCTGAAACCTCTCCATATAACAATATGCTTTTACATATAAGAGTCTACTGGCTGCAAAATGTCAGTCACAATCAATTTGCAAGCCAATGGCAGATCCACATGTCCCACCACAGATGTTTTATCACCCACCTGCCAACCACTGCTCTAGGACAACTACTCAGCAGGATCCAACTTACTGGCATCTCTGTTCTACACCATTTTCATAAAACCAAGTCAATCAGGGCACTGTCTTACATACTCATGATCAGCAACAGGACATCCAAATGTTCTCCTGCCACCCGGTCATGGGAATTTCAAAAATTTTTATGGTATTTATCTGGCCAATTTTCAAGAAAGAAGTTGGAGGCACTGTGGGTTTCAATTTATTCAGGAACCATTAAATGGTGACTAAGCTCATTTCAATGAAAACTCTGGAGAATTCTCACAGGCAAGGCTTCCCAAAGAGTGGCCAAAATGTCAGATTAAGCCAGGCCCATTGAGGTCTACAATGTGAGGTCCATGTGTGTTTTGACTCTCAAAAATGGCTGCCAAGTCTTTAAGAATAAAATCATGTGATATCCTGGATGAGATTTCCTGTGATCTTTGGAACGTCAACTTGGGCCTAGATGTCACTTTCCAAGGGCAACTCTCATGCATGGCCATCTAAAATCCCAACACAATTCATAGCAATACTTCTCTGAGATCAGTACCAGAACTCAGTCTCTAAGGGGAATCACACCAGAGTGCAAGCCCAGGTGGACCCAGTCATCTCTTCCAACCACCATTAAAATGTCCACAATTAAAACCAAAACACTCCCACATGGCCCAAATCTTCTTCCATATAGACACTCATCATAACCTGTGGCTGGAGGTTTCCATGAGGGGAGCAGCCCACGTCAGTGTCCAAAATAAGCTTCCTGCCCCTCATTTGCCTAAAGTCAGGGTGGCGTGGACACCCTTACTGTAAACCAGGAGTGATCAAATAGGCCTTCCTTTAATACTGTTTGGCTTCTCCAACTTGAGGACTACTGACTTTGAGGTTTAGATTCTTTAAGTGAATTGGAGTCATGAGAAAAAACAAGCATCTATGGGCTAGCCTCTGCTGGGTTTTGAAGAACTTATTTGACCCAAAGGATCCCTGTTCTCACTTGATGGATTTCAGGAACCTACCAGAGGAAGGCAAGAGAGTTAATCAACAATATCTGATCTTTTTGCCATTTTGGTTTTGGATGCATGCATGGGATCTATCTTTAGATCCATCAGGTGCTGAGAATCTAAGCCACAGCCTCACACAGGGCCAAGAGACTGATTCAGACATATCCCTTTTCAAAGCAATTAAGCATGGATCCACAGGTGATGCCCATTTATTTGCATTTGAAAACTGTTTTCTTCAGGCTTCACAAAGTGGTGGCTTGAGGCAAAGATCTTCCTGACATTCAGGGCAACAGAACAATAGGTAAGCAAAAGGACCAAAGCAGGGTTTCTCCACTGAGACTTTCCTGGTCAACTGATATCTGAGATTTCTGAGATGCTAGCCATTCCCTTCAACTATCTAGTACATGGCCATGTCACAGATATTGGAGGTGGTACATATCTTGGACACAAAACCATGATACTATTCTGGAGTGTTGCCAGAATTGAAGGAGAAAACAGGAAATTATGAAGCTAGTAGGTGTTGCCCATCTATAAGGCAAGCCTGAGTCCACTCATATATTGGGCACAATGAATGCTGGCAAGCTTTCTAGTAGACAGGAAACATCCATTGATCCATTCTCTCTTCTAATGTCTACAATCATGAACACAGTGGGATACACAGACACTCGCATTGTCAAAGGACTTACTAAAAATAGTCCACTCTAAACCAAACAAACCGCCTTTCCTTTCCTACCTATTCTGAGAACATGAGCCAAAACCACAAAATCACACCCACACCCAAAAAGGCACCTCCTTCCCCCAAGTAGGTCTGTGACTCTCCGGAGTGTCCTCTGACTGGTGGGCCATACTATGTTTCCCCAAAATGACCTCTCCTGTCTCAGTTCTGGTCTGCATGGCCAACTCTGTGAAGTTGTCAAGAGCCAGTGGTGAGACACTACCTGCTTTCTCAGGAAAAGCCCCTCTTCAAAGGTTTCCTGGCATTTCGTCATCCTCACATCTGTAGGTTCCAAGAAAGACTGACTCTGTCCTTGGTAAATCCAAACATGTGAGACCACTGGGACTGGGACAGGGAGTGTCTCTGAGTGCCTGGCTTCCTGGATCCCAAGTTCAGAGAGTTTTATCACCAAGGAAGTGAGGTGAGGTCACTTTCTTCAGGATCTGAATTATGTCACTGCCTTGACAACCACTTTGCCCTAACAGTTGCTTCCAAAAGTCCCATGAGGTGGAGGCTGCCCCAGTTTTCCTGTAACACTTTCACAAGTTAGAATGTCATATCAATCATAAGCAACCCGGAACAGCTCTCCACACAGAACTGGTTTGGTCCATCTTGTATACATTAAGAAGAGAGAGAATGATTCAGACACAACCCTTCAACCCGACCAGGATGATTGCCATGGAAGATGACTTTTGCTTTCTGAGGTCTTTCTTAGCTGCCTTCATCTTCACCAGGGATCATTTCTAAATGAACATTTGAGGTTCTCAGCAGGTGAAGATACCCTACATTCCTGTATTTTAATACCAACTCTGTCCCTGCTCTTCGGTAAAGTTAGTGTATGGTTAGGGTTAATTATATGTTCGATTTGGGTTAGGAATCATTCTGCAGGATGAATAAAGGGATTGGGTACCTGCGATATTTATAAGAATATATAAGTGAAATATATGTATGAAAACGGAAATCTAAGAAAGATTTGAAGCCCAGAAGGGCATTGGGCCCTTGATTGGGATACATAGTGTTGAATTACGTTCTGTACAATTGTCTCAGTTAAATCAATATACAATGGCATAGGACCGTGTACCTTGGATGATTGAATGTAGAAGAGAACATCCAGTCAAAAAGTGATAGTCGGTAGGATTAGAAAGATAGTTGGTAGGTTTAGGAAGAAGAGTGAGAATATGATTTGGAATAAAAAGCTTATTTAGCAATAGGGTTTCGTTTAGAGAGTGAATGTAAATGTCAGTACATGTGAAGAGTCATTCACAATAATGAACTGGGGAAATTATGTAGAAAAGCAAGTATCAATAGCGACATAACGAAATCAGGCAAAGTATAAATGAGTGATAGGATTAGACATTTTCAACAGGGTTGAGTTTGAATATATAATCATAGGTAAAAACAAATATGTTGTCACCAATGGGATTTACATTTGAGAGCATTAGGCAACCTGGACACGGATGTTATTAGTTATCCATGTTCACTTTCCTTTTAGGCTTTGGTACAATCATAAGTGTGACCTTTACATTTTTTTTGTTCAGAATATTACTGTGGTAAAATGTATATGTAGATCAGGTAACATGAGTATTTCTTTCACTATGTCTGGGAGCAATATTTTGAAGACATATACATTAGTATTAGGGGTACAAAGAGGTGTACCCTGTGTCTATGAATATAGAGATAATGCATGAATAGACGATAATATGAATAAATAATGTAACTGGTTCCACTTTAAATAATGGATTGAATTGAAATCTGAAAATATATAAGAAATCTTATATTGATATATAATCATTCATTCCAACCAGTTATATATCTAATGGTAATATTAGGATTATGGTTTATCATGAAGGGTGTTTGAGTTTTGCTTTATAAGTGATGATGTTAAACGAAAATAATGTGTTTGGAAAGAAGTCTCATGAAAAGACCAGTCAAGAAATATAGAAGAATCATGTGTTCTGAATCAGGAAGTGATTGATCGTGAAACAAATGCCTATAAATTTTCTAACTTGTGAACGAAATATATATCCTATGATGTGCATTAACTGAAGGAGTAGTAATGTACCAGTGTTGAATAAAAATGAAAGTCAAAATACACATCATGTCCCCTAAGAATATACTTGCATTGATGTTAAACTAGCTCAGTAACTGTAGAAATATTAGGTTTTGTTTGCACCTTTCACTGAATTTAGTTTTCAGTACTAGAAAACAAATATGTATTTCAGGTGGATGATTATTTCTGAGAATAATCTTGTGGAAAGTTGATTATAAATACACATATATGAATATGAATGAATTTAGGGAGTGTATAATAAGACACATATATTTCATATTTTAAAAAATCTGGAGAGTGTATATATATATATATATATATATATATATATATATATATATATATATATACACTCTCATACATACACACTCACATGCACAGATATAAAAATTAGCAATACAGGAGATCCATCATGAAGGCAGGCATGGAAAAATCAAGTCTCTGACCTCTTCAGCTGAGCGGGCATAGGGAGTCGTAAACTGTCTAAATGCTGTTTGCTCAGAATCAGTAGGCAATGTTGACCTGATGTGGATCTGGGGCGAACATTCTGGGCCCCTCAGAACACACACCGAGCCTGGATGGGCTGCATTCAACCTCCGGTTTGCCTGGTTCTCATGACTCAGCACTAAGATCCCACTGAAATAACTGTTCGGCCCTTCTGAACTTTCAGAGGTAAAAGCCAACCAAGCCTTCAAAAGCAGTGGCCACAGGATTGAAACGGCGCTTGGGAGAGACAGTCAGGACCCACCTGTTGCGTTGGTTACCTTGCAAAGGGAACAAACGGTCACCATTTGCATCGGATACCACCATAGCATAGAAATGACGTCACGGGCAGAGGAGATAACTTCATTAAAACCAGCGTGACAGGTGTGTAATCCCCTAGCCATCTCTCTCAACACAGCGGGGAAACCTTAAGGGCCCCTCCCAGCTCAGCCTTAAGGGCCTCTCCCAGCTCTCCCGTGAGCACGATAGCCAGACCTAGGGAATCAGGATTGGCTCGGGACTAGCGCGTGGAATTCCCGGCTCCTGATCCCACAAGTGCTGACAATTGAGGTCTCTTACACCACGTACCGGGGGCATGGCTCCCAGAGGGCAAGAAAATTCGCTGGGGGTCCTCAGCCCCAAGCTCTACAAAACTAGGGTCTGAGGGAGGCAAACAGGGAGAGTGTGCCCAGGCATTCATGAAAACAGGGCTGCCAGGAGTAGAGTTCTGGCTTGTAACCACTATTGTGGTGAGCGTCACAGGTGAGCAAGGCATGGCTTGAGGAAGCACAAGAGAAGGCCCTAGGCACTCAGGATTGGAGATCCGCCAAGTCTGGGAGGAAGAGCTGCTGAACAGTGATTGGTTCCCACTTATTCAGAGGAGAAGCTTGGCCCAGTGCACACAGCTCCACCTACTGAAAGAGAAGTTAATTGAACTCTATGACTGCATTTATTATTATTATTTTTTTAATTTATATTTTTTCTATTTCTTTCATTTTCATTTTTGTTGTTGTTGTTCTTTAACTTTTTTTAATGTTTTTATTTTTTTTATTTTATCATTATTATTATTAATATTATTTTAAATTTTAATTTTCATCTTTTAATTATAATTATTATTTAAATTTTTTTCTTTATTTATTTTCTATTTTTCTTTTGTCTTTTCATTTCTTTTCAATTTTCTTATTCCCCCTCCCTTGAATTCTACCTGCCTACTCTCATTCTCTTTAGTGACTTCTTCCCTTCCCTTCTAATATCTTTCCTCCGAAGCATCAAATAAATTTATAAGAGTAAGCAGTAACTCAGCAGTCAAACAAAACAAGAAGTAACATGAGCAGCATAAAAAAACAAGGAAGAAAAGGAGTACAAACAACAATGGACAGCCTAAATATTCAGAAGGAATCATCAGAAAAATGGTCATATAAAGAACTCAAGGAATACCTTAGACAGATGGAATGGAACCTTAAAGAGGATACGAGACATCAAAACCAAACAGTGAAAGAACACATTGAAAATGAATTACATAAACAGATATAAAAAGAAATTAAGCATCTTTATTAGGAGATAGAGATTATAAAAAAATCAAACAATAATTCTAGAAATGAAGGAAATGATAAACCAAATTAAAAACTCAATTGAGAGTATCACTAACAGAGTGGAGCGAGTAGAAGACAGAATGTCAGATAATGAAGACAAAATATATCATCTTGAAAAAAGTCTAGCCAACAAAGAAATGCTGGTAAAAAGTCATGAGAAAAACATCCAAGAGATATGGGATATCATAAAAAAAAAAAAACTTATGAGTCATCTGGATAGAGTAAGGTACAGAGATTCAAACCAAGGGAATGAGTAACCTGCTGAATGAAATAATTACAGAAAACTTTCCAGAAATAAAAATGGAAACGGATAAAAAAAAATTGTAGATGCTTACAAGACACCGAGCACAAAAAAATCACAGTAGACCAATGCCAAGAAACATTGTTATGAAGATATCCAATGTACAAAACAAAGAGAAAATATTAAAAGCTACAAGAGAAAGGAGGCAGATAACAATCAGGGGTAAACCAAAAATGTTAACAACAGATTTTTCATCACAGACGCTGAAAGTGAGAAGATCCTGGAACAACGTATTTCAAACACTTAAAAACAATGGATGACAACCAAGAAATCTGTATTCAGAAAAATTAAGTTTCAGGTAAGACAACTAAATAAAAATATTTTGTGATAAACAAAAGCTAAAAGAATTTGCAGCCAGAAAACCAGCATTGCAAAGCATCTTAAGGAAAACACTACACGAGGAAAAAATGAATATCAACAACGAAAACCATCAGTGGGAATTGCCTCAGTAATGACAGAGGGAGGGGGAAAAGCTAATCATGGATCAACCAACTAAATTTAAAAAAAAAGATAAATAATCAAAGACGGGTGGCAATACAAACCATATATCAATAGTAACTCTAATCGTTAATGGCTTAAACTCTCCAATAAAGTGACATAGGCTTTTAACGTGGATTAAAAAAAACAAATCCAACAATATGTTGCTTCCAGGAGACACATATGAATGGAAAAGACATACACAGGCTGAAGGTGAAAGGTTGGGAAAATTTATACCATGCACACGGTCCTTGTAAGCAAGCAGGGGTGGCCATCCTCATACGGAATAAAATCGACTTCAAGACTAATTTAATCAAAAGGGATAGGGAAGGACATTATATACTGTTAAAAGAAACCATTCACCAACAAGACATAACAATTATCAATATTTACGCAGAAAATAATGGTGCTGCGACATTTATAAAACAAATTCTCCTCAATTTCAAGAATCAAATAGACCACAACACAATAATTATGGGAGACTTCAACTCACCTCTCTCACCATTGGACAGATCCTCCAAACAAAAGTTGAATAAAAAAAATATAGAATTCAATATCACAATCAATACCCTAGACTTAACTGACATATATAGAATATATCAACCATCATCAAGTGGATATACTTTTTTCTCACCAGCACACGGATCCTTCTCAAAAATAGACCATATATTATGCCGTAGGGCAACACTCAGTAAATATAAAGGGGTGGAGATAATACCATGAATTTTTTTCTGATCACAATGGAATGAAACTGGAAACCAATGGTAAAAGAAGGAAGGAAAAATCCTACATCACATGGAAAATGAACAATATATTACTGAATGATCAATGGGTTACAGAAGACATAAAAGAGGAAATCAAAAAATTCTTAGAGATAAATGAAAATACAGACACAACATATCAGATTCAATGGGACACAATGAAACAAGTTTCAAGAGGCAAATTCATCGCCTGGAGGTCATTCCTCAAAAAAAGAAAAAAAAACAAAAACAACAAATAAATGAGCTCTCACTTCATCTCAAAGCCCTAGAAAAGGAAGAGCAAAACAACAGCAAATGTAGCAGAAGGCAAGAAATAATTAAAATCAGAGCGTAAATCACGAAATTGAAACAAAAGAAACTATTAAAAAATTAACAAAACTAAAAGTTGGTTCTTCGAAAAAATAAATAAGATGGACAGACCCTTAGCCATGCTAACGAGGAGAAGAAGAGAGAGAACTCAAATTACTAACATACGGGATGAAAAAGGCAATATCACAACAGAAGCTACATAAATACGAAAGACAATTAGAAATTATTTTGAAAACCTATATTCCAATAAAATAGAAAATAGTGAAGACATCGATACATTTGTTAAGTCATAAGATTTGCCTAGACGGAGTCAGGAGGATACACACAATTTAAACAGACCAATATCAATCGATGAAATAGAAGAAGCAATCAAACGACTACCAACCAAGAAAAGCATAGGACCGGATGGGTATACAGCGGAGTTTTACAAAACCTTTAAAGAAGATTTAATACCAATACTTTTCAAGTTATTCAGGAAATAGAAAAACAGGGAGCTCTGCCAAGTTCATTCTATGAGGCCAACATCACCCTGATTCTGAAACCAGACAAAGACACCTCAATGAAAGAAAACTACAGACAAATATCTCTGATGAACCTAGATGCAAAAATTTTCATTAAAATTTTGGTGGTTTGGATACAAAGTCACATCAAAAAAATTGTGCACCATGATCAACTAGGATTCATCCCTGGGATGCAAGGAGGGTTCAATATATGGAAATCAATAAATGTTATTCACAACATCACTAGACTTAAAAATAAGAACCATAAGATCATCTTGATAGATGCAAAAAACCATTAGACAAAGTAGAGCATTCCTTTATGTTCAAAACATTAGAAAAACTAGGGATAACAGGAACATACCTCGACATTGTAAAAGCTATCTATGTTAAGCCTCAGGCTAGCATCATTCTGAATGGAGAAAAAATGAAGGCATTCCCTCTAAAATCTGGAACAAGACAGGAATGTCCTCTATCACCACTTCTATTCAATATAGTTCTCGAAAAACTGGCCAGAGCAATTAGACAGATGAAAGACATTAAAGGCATAAAAATAGGAAAAAAAGAACTTAAATTATCACTATTTGAAGATGACATGATTCTATACATAGAAGACCCAAAAGGGTCTACAAAAAAAACTACTAGAACTAATAAATGAATTCAGCAATGTGGCAGGAAATGAAATCAACATGCATAAATCAAAGGCATTTCTGTATATCAGCGACAAAACTTCTGAAAAGAAAATGAGGAAAAACATTGCATTCACAATATCCTCATAAAAAATTAAATACTTGGGAATCAACCTAACAAAAGAGGTGAAAGATTTATACAATGCAAACTACAGAACCCTAAAAAGAGAAGTAGAGTAAGATCTTAGAAGATGAAAAAATATACCCTGTTCATGGATAGGCAGAATGAACATCATCAAAATGGCGATATTACTAAAAAGTTCTCCATAGGTTTAATGAATTGCCAATCTAAATCCCAAAGGAATTTTTTGTAGAAATAAATAAACCAATCATGAAATTCATATGGAAAAATAAACGACCCAGAATAGCAAAAGCAATTCTAACCAGGAAGTGTGAATCAGGCGGTATAGCGATACCAGATTTCAAACTATATTACAGAGCAATAATAACAAAAACAGCATGGTACTGGTACCAAAACAGGCGGGTGGACCAATGGTACAGAATGGAGGACACAGAGACTAATCCAAAAAGCTACAACTATCTTATATTTGATAAAGGAGCTATAAGCATGCAATTGAGGAAGGATACCATCTTCAACCAATCGTGTTGGGAAAACTGGAAATCCACATGCAACAAAATGAAACTGAATCCCTTTCTCTCGCCATGCACAAAAGTTAACTCAAAGTGGATCAAGGAGCTAGATTCAAATCAGAGACTCTGCATTTGATAGAAGAAAAAGTTGGTTCCGATCTACATATTGTATGGTCAGGCTCCAAATTCCTTAATAGGACACCCATAGCACAAGAGTTAATAACAAGAATCAACACATGGGAGTTACTTAAACTGAAAATTTTTTTTCTCAGAAAGAGAAACAATAAGAGAGGTAAATATGGAGCCTAGATCATGGGAACAAATTTTTACTCCTCACCCTTCAGATGGAGCCCTAATATCCAGAGTATACAAAGTATACAAAGAACTCAAATAATTAGACAATAAGATAACAAATAACCCAATGGGCCAAGGACCTGAACAGACACTTCTCAGAGGAGGACATAGAATCAATCAATAAGTACATGAAAAAATGCTCTCCATTTCTTGCAGTAAGAGAAATGCAAATCAAAACCACCCTAAAATACCATCTCAATCCAGTGAGATTGGTAGCCATTATGAAGTCAAACAACAACAAGTGCTGGCGACGATGTGGGGAAAAGGGTACTCTTGTACATTGCTGATGGGACTGAAACTGGTGCAGCCAATTTGGAAAGCAGTATGGAGATTCCTGGGAAAGCCGGGAATGGAAGCACCATTTTACCCAGCTATTGCCCTTCTCGGACTATTCCCTGAAGACCTTAAAAGAGCGTAGTACAGGGATACTGCCACATCGATGTTCATAGCAGCACAATTCACAATTGCTACACTGTGGAACCAACCCAGATTCCCTTCAATAGATGAATGGATAAAAAAAATGTTTTTTTTTATATACTATGGAGGATTACGCAGCACTAAAAAATGACAAAATCATGGAATTTGCAGGGAAATGCATGGCACTAGAGCAGATAATGCTTAGTGAAGCTAGCCAATCCCAAAAAAACAAATACCAAATGACTTATTTGATATAATGAGAGCAACTAAGAACAGAGCAGAGAGGAAGAGCATGAAGAAAAGATTAACATTAAGCAGAGACATGAGGTGGCAGGGAAAGGGAGAGAAAAGAGAAATTGCATGGTAATGGAGGGAGACCCTTATTGTTACAAAAAAATTACATATAAGAGGTTGTGAGTGTAATGGGAAAATAAACAATAAGAGAAATGAATGACAGTAGGTAGGGTAGAGAGAGAAGATGGGAAGAGAGGGGAGGGGGGATAGTAGAGTATAGGAAAGGTAGCAGAATACAACAGTAACTAATAAGACATTATGTAAAAATATGGATGTGTAACTGATGTGATTCTGCATTCTGTATTTGGAGTAAAAATTGGAGTTCAAAACCCACTTGAATTTAATGTATGAAATATGATATGTCAAGAGCTTTGTAATGTTTTGAGCAACCAATAAAAGAAAAAAAAAGTAGCAATATATATGCCAATCGAAATTCATCATGAAATATATATAATCCAAAGATCGAAAAATATTCATTTTACTGAACATGGATTTATGTATAATGTTATTCAACTAGGAAGCTCACCCGTAGGTTGAATTTTCAGTTCCAACAGCGTTTAGGAGGAGTGATCTCTTCTCACAATTTGCATCTGCCAATTCAGCCACCTCACATGTGTGTACAAGTGATATCAGGTAGGATTCTATATGTGCATATAAAAATACATGTGCTGAATAGGCTACAGAGAAAGGGAGACAGGGATTCACATATTTGTTAATTTTAAAAACACATGTAGAACTATTTCAACAAAAAAAATTGACTAGATTTAAAACTCCTACATTATATAATGCAAAAGGCAATTCCAACTATACACCATGCCTCCTCTGAACTGCTTGTATTTCTATTCTTTTTGGGTTATTTTTCACCATCATTTTAGGATTATTAGTCAGAGACTAGTAGGGTACGGGTTAGTGTCAGGGGTTAAGTATTTCAAATGGAAAATTGGAAAATGAATCCAATGTGTATGTAAATATGTGCTACACAAAAATCTTTCCACTCACATCCAGAGCAATGCCCTGACAATACCTTTGCCCCAAGTAAGACACAATTAGAGTAGAAAAGTGTAAAAATCTAGGAATACATATATGGAATGGAATATGCTCGGGAGTTCACAACCTTGGAGGTGGTAGAGGAGTTTCCAAAAGTAAAGGAAAGGATAAACACTCCACAAACAAGGAGCTCTGCTGGCCTAAGAATTCTTGGAAAATGGCCTCTGAGGTTGGGATCCTGAAATATATGTTGCTGTCATGAGCTTTAGCTTCCTTTGTAGTAAGACCATCAAAGCTGGGTCTGCATCTATGTTACCGGGAAGAGATGGTTTCTTATATTCCAATGAACATGAGGCAGCAGTGCTCAATTCTCTCTTTGTATGTAAACTGTGGCCACTGGAGGCTAAGTGTCTCCCAGTGGGGACTGTGAAGACATTTGGTCATCCTCCACTTTTCATGGTGTTTTTTGCTGCTGCACTAGGAATTTGGTATTTGCTTCACAAAATATAAGAAGTTCATCTGGGATACAGTGCTGGAGGGAGTTCTGTCACTTGTGGTGGGTCAGGGTCTGCAGGAGAATGCACCAACCAGGCTTCTATCGCACAGAGCTTGCCCCAATAACCATAGCAACCTTATTCTGAACATTGCCCTTAAAACTCTCGATATAACAGGATGCCTTTACATATAAGGGTCTCATGTCTGCACTATATCAGTCACAAGCCATTTAGAAGCCAATGGCAGACCCACATAGCCTCTCCATGATGTTTTATCACACTCCTTCCCACCACTGTTCTAGGCTCACTACTCAGAAGGCTCCAAATTACTGGCATCTCGTGTTCTACATCATTTTCATGAAACCCAGTCAAACAAGGCACTGTCTGGTATACACATGATAAGCAACAGGACATCAAATTTTCTGCAGTTCCACCTGGTCATGGGAATTTCAAAAATTTCATGGTATTTATTTAGCAATTTTTCAAAAATGAAGTTAGAGGCACTGTGCGTCTCAATTCATTCAGGAACCATTAAGTGTTGAGAAAGTTCATTTCAATGAAAGCTCTAGAGAACTCTCACAGTCAAGGCTTCTCAAAGAATTACCAAATGGTCACATAAAGCCAGGCCAATTGACGTCTACAATGTAAGGTCCATGTGTGTTTTGACTCTCATCTATGGCTGCCATGTCTTTCATAATAAAATCATGTGATATCCTGGCTGAGATTCCCAGGCCTCTGTGGAAAGCCACCCTGGGCATAGATCTCAGTTTCCAAGAGTGAGTCTTATGTGTGTCCTCCTAAAATCCCAACACAATTCATGGCAATACTTCTCTGAGGTCAATTCCAGAATGCAGTCTCTAAGGGGAATCACACCAGAGTTCAAGCCCAGGTGGATCCAGTCATCCCTTCCAACCGCCACAAAAATTACCACAATTAAAATCAAAACACTCCCACAGGCCCATCATCTTCTTCCATGTAGACACTCCTCATAACCTCTAGATGGAGGTTTCTATGAGCCCAAGGTAGTGTCCAAATTAAGCTCACTTGCCCCTTATTTGCCTAAAATCATGGTGGCCTGGACACTCTTCCTGTGAACCAGGAGTGATCAAATATTCCTGCTGTTAAAGTGTTCCACTTCTCCAATTTCAGCCTACTGGCTGTAGGGTATAATTCTTTATGTGATTTGGAGTCATGAGAAAACCCAAGCACATATGGGGTAGCCTCTGCACGGATTTCAAGAACTCATTTGACCCAAATGATCCCTATTCTCACTTGATGGAGTTCAGGAACCTAAAACAAGAAGGCAAAAATATTCATCCACAATGACTGCTCTTTTGGACATTTTAGTTTTGAAAGCACATGGGATCTTTCTTTAAATCCATCAGGTGCTGAGAATCTAAGCCACAACCTCATACAAGGACAAGAGGCTGATTCAGACACATCCCATTCCAAAGCAATTAAGCAAAGAGCCACAGGTGGTGTCCATTCATTTCCATATGAAAACAGTGTTCTTCAGGCTACACAAAGGGGTGGCCTGAGGCAAAGACCTTTCTGACATTCAGGGTAATAGAAATAGAATTAAGCAAATGGCCCAAAGAAGGGTTTCTCCACTGAGACTTTACTGGTCACACTGATATCTGAGTTTTCTGAGATGCTCTCATTCCCTTCAGCTATCCAGAACATGGCCATGTCACAGAGCCTTGTGGTGTTACATATCTGGGAAACAAAACCATGAGTCTATTCTGGAGAGTGGCCAGAATTCACGAAGAAAAGTGGAACTTTAGAAGATAATAGATGTTGCCCATCCATAAGGCAAGCTGCAGTCCATTCATCAATTGCGCAGTATGAATCGCGGAAGCTTTCAACTAGAGACAACACATCCATTGATGCATTCTGTTTTCTAATGTCTACAACCATGGATACAGTGGGATACACAGACATAGAAACACTCACAATGTCAAACGACTTACTAGAAACAGTCCACTCCAAACCAAAAAAACCACCTTTCCTACCTATTCTCAGAACATGAGAAAAAACCACAAACTCACACCTACAACGGCAAAGGCACTTTCTTCCCCTAAATAGGTCTGTGACTATCCGAAGTGTCTTCTGACTGGTGGGCCATATTATGTTCCCCCAAAATGGCCTGTCCTTTTTCACATCTGGTCTCCTTGTCCAACTCTGTGAAGTTGTAAGGAGCCAGCGGTGAGCCACTACCTGCTTTCTCAGGAAAGGCCCCTCTTCAGAGCTCTGCTGGCATTTGGCCATCCTCATATCAGCAGGTACCAAGAAAGACTGACTATGTCTTTGGGAAAAGCAAACAAGTTAGCCCACTGGGTCTGGAGTGGGACTGGCTCTTGGTGCCTGGCTTCCTGGATCCCAAGTTCAGAGAATTCCATCACCAAGGAAGTGAAGTGAGGTCACTTCTTTCAGGAACTGAATATGGTCACTGCCTTGGTAACCACTTTGTCCTAACAGTTGCTTCCAATGTTCCCATGAGATAGAGGCTGCCCCAACATCCTGTGACACATTCAGAAGTTTGAATGATATATCAACCATAGGCACCCTGGAACAGCTCTCCACAGAGGCCTGGTTTGGTCCATCTTCTCTACATTAAAAGAGAGAGGCTGACTCAGACACATCAATTCATCCTGACCAGCTTTTTTGCCATGGAAGATGACTATTGCTCTCTCAGGTCCTACATAGCTGCCTACATATTCTCCAAGGATCATTTCTTCATGGATCTTTGAGGTTCTCAGCAGGTGGAAGATCTTCTACATTCCTATATTGTAAGACCCACTCTGTCGCTGCTCTTAAGTTAGTTATATTGAGGGAACAGTGTATGGTTAGGGTTAATAACATGTTCGATTTGGGTTACGAATCATTCTGCAGGATGAATAATGGTATTGGCAACCTGTGATATTTACAAGAGTATACATGTGAAATATAAGTATGAAAGCAGAAATCTAGGTAAGATTTGAAGCCCAGAAGGGCATTGGGGACTTGAGTGGGATACCTAACTTTGAGTAATGTGCTGCACAGATGTCTCAGATAAATCAATATACATCGGACCTTGTACCTTGGATGATTGAATGCTGAAGAGAACATCCAGTCAAAAACCGATATTCGGTAGGATTAGGAAGGAAGTTGGTAGGTTTAGAAAGAAGAGTGAGTATAGGATTTGGACCAAAAGTTCTTCAGCAATAGGGTTTCGGGTAGAGAGTGTATGTAAATGTCAGCACATGTGAAGAGTCAGTCACAATGATGAACTGGGGAAAACATGTAGGAAAGCAGATATCAATAGAGATATTAGGAAATCAAGCAAAGTATAAAGTGTGTGATAGGGTTAGACATTTTCAACAGGTTTGAAGTTGAATATATAATCTTAGGAAGAAACAAATATGTAGTCACCAATAGGATTGATATTTGAGAGCATTAGGCAACCTGCACATGGATGTTTTTAGTAATGCATGCTATCTTTCCATTTAGGCTTTGGTACAATTGTAAGTGTGATCTTTGCTTTTTGTGTCCGGAATATTTCTGTGATAAAATGTGTATGTAGATCAGGTGACATGAGTACTTCTTCCACCATTTCTGAGAGCAATATTTTGAAGATTTATAAATTAGTATGGGGGTAGAAATAGGTGTACCCTGCTTCTAGTAATATAGACATAATGCATGAATAGACCATACTGTGAATAAATAATATAACTGGATCCACTTTAAATAATGGATTGAATGGATATCTGAAAATATATAAGAAATGTTATATTGATATACAATCATTAATTCCAACCAGTTATATATCTAATGATTATCTTATGGTTATGGTTAATCATGAAGGGTGTGTGGGTTTTTCTTCAAAATTGATTATGGAAATCGAAAACAATATATTTGGAAAAAAAAGTCTCATGAATAGACCAGTCAAGAAACATAGAGAAATACATGTGTTCTGGAGCAGGAAGTGACTAAAAGTGAAACAAATGCCTATAAATTTGCTAACTAGTGAATGAAATATATATCCTATGATGTGCATAAACTGAAGAAATAGTAATGTACCAGTGTGGAATAAAAATTAACGTCAAAATACACATCATGTCCCATAGGAACCAACATGCATTGATGTTAAACTGGGTCAGTTAATGCAGACATATTAGAATTTGTATGCACCTTTCACTGAAGTTAATTCTCAGTACTAGGAAACAAGTATGTATTTCATGTGTATGAGTATTTCTAAGAATAATCTTGTGAAAAGTTGATTATTAATCCACATCCAAGAACATGAATGAATTTAGGGAGTGTATATAAGACACATATTTTTCATATTTTTAAAAATCTGGACAGTATATATATATATATATATATATATATATATATATATATATATACACATATATGGACACACACACACACAAACACAGAAATTAAAAAGTAGCAATATATATGCCAATCGAAATTCATCATGAAATATATATCATAAAGATGCAAAAACATTCATTTTACTGAACATGGGTTTATGTATAATGTTGTTCCACTGGGAAGCTCACCCATAGGTTGAATTTTCAGTTCTAACAGCGTTTAGGACGAGTGATCACTTCTCACAATTTGTATCTGCCAAGTCATGTAACTCAAAAGAATGTACGTTTGATACCATGTAGGATTCTATTTGTGCATATAAAAATACATGTGCTGAATAGGCTCCAGAAAATGAGAGACAGTAATTCACATATTTGTTAACTTTAAAAACACATGGAGAACTATTTCAATTAAAAATTGACTAGATTCATAATACCTACCCTTTATCATGCAAAAGGCAAGTCCAACCCTGAACTGCATGTATTTACGTACTGTTTGGGTTATTTTTCTCCATCATTTTAGGATTAGTAGTCGGAGTCTATTAGAATATGGGTTAGTGTCAGGGATTCAGAATTGCGAATGGAAAAATAGGAAAATTAATCCAATGTGTATGCAAATATGTGCTAAAACAAATCTTCCGACTCTCATCCAGAACAATGCCTTGAAATTATCTTCGCCCCAAGTAAGACACAATTAGAGAAGAAAAGTTGCAAAATCTGTGATTACATTTCTGTAATGGAAAATGCTCAGGAGTGCACAAACTTGGAGGTGGTATAGGAGTTTTCAAAAGTAAGGACAGGGTACACACTCCACAAGCATGGAGCTCTGCGTGCCTAAATCTTTTTGAGAAACTGCCAAAGAGGTTGGGCACTGATATATAGGTTTTTGTCAGGAGTTAAGCTTCCTTTGTAGTGATACCCTCAAAGCTGGGTCTGCATCTATGTGACCTGGAGGACAAAGTTTCTTATTTTCCAATGAACACGAGGCAGCAGTGCTGAATTCTCTCTTTGTAGATAAACTGTGGCCCCTGGGGGTTTATTTTCTCCCCGTGTGGACTGTGAAACCATTTGGTCATCCTCCAATTTTCGTGGTGTTTCTTGCTGCTGCACTTGGAGTTTGGTACATGCTTCACGAAATACAAGGAGTTCAACTGGGAAACAGTGCTGGAGAGAGTTCTGTCACGTGTGGTGGGTTATGGTCTGCAAGAAAATGCACAAACCAGGTTTCTATCTCTCAAAGATTGCCCCCTTGTTCATAGCAACCTGATTCTGAACATTGCCCTGAAACCTCGCCATATAACAAGATGCCATTACATATAAGGGTCTGAAGTCTGCACTATGTCAGTCACAAGCCATTTGGAAGTAAATGGCAGATCCACATGGACCCACCATGATACTTTATCACACACCTGCCCACCACTGCTCTACGCCCACTACTCAGCAGGCTACAAATTACTGGCATGTCTGTTCTAAACAATTTTCAGAAAACCCTGTCAATCAAGGCACTCTCTGGTACACTCATGATAAGCAATAGGAGATCCAATGTTTCTTGAGTGCCACCGGGTCATGGGAATTTCAAAAATTTCATGGTATTTATCTAGCCATTTTTCAAGGATGACATTGGATGCACTGTGAATTTCAGTTATTCAGAAACCATTAAATGTTGAGAAAGCTCGATTCAAAGAAAATTCTGGAGAACTCTCACAGGCAAGGCTTTCCAAAAAGTGGACAAAAGGTCACTTGAAGCCAGGACCATTGAGGTCTACAATGTGAGGTCCTATGTGTTTTGACTCTCTACTATGGCTGCAAGGTCTTTCAGAATAAAATCATGTGATATCCAGGCTGAGATTCCCAGTTCTTTGTGGAAAGCCACCCTGGTCCTAGATCTCAGGTTCCAAGGGCGACTCTCATGCGTGGCCTCCTAAAATCCCAACACAATTCATGGCAATACTTCTCTGAGGTCAGTTTCAGAACTCAGTCTCTAAGGGGAAACACACCAGAGTTCAATCCCTGGTGACCCAGTCAACTCTTCCAACCGCCACACAAATGACCAGAATTAAAACCAAAACACTCACACATGCCCCTCATCTTCTTTCATATAGACACTAATCATAACCTTGGCTGGAAGTTTCCATGAGGCACACAGCACAAGACAATGTCAAAATAAGCTCCCTTGCCCTTCATTTGTCTAAAGTCAGTGTTTCTGGACACCGTTCCTGTGAACCAGGGCTGATCAAAGATGCCTGCCATTAATACTGTTCCGCTTCTCCAATTTGAGGCATACTGACTGTCAGGTATAGTTTCTTTATGTGATTTGGAGTCATGAGAAAACCCAAGCACCTATGGGCTAGCCTCTGCAGGGCTTGAAGAACTCAGCTGACCCAAAGGATCCCTCTTCTGACTTGATGGAGCTCAGGAACCTTACAGAGGAAAGCAAGAGACTTCATCAACAATGATTGCTCTTTTGGCCATTTTGGAATTGGATGCACACATGGGATCTTTCTTTAGATCCATCAGGTGCTGAGAATCTGAGCCATGGACTCACTCTGCACTAAGAGGCGGATTCAGACATATCCCTTTGCAAAGCAATTAAGCAAAGATCCTCAGGTGATGCCCATTTATTTCCATTTGAAAACTGATTTTTTCAGGCTTTCGAAAGGTGTGGCCTTAGGCAAAGACCTTCCTTACATTCAGGGCAACAGAACAATAGGAAAGCAAATTCCCAAAGCAGAGTTTCTCCACTGAGACTTTCCTGGTCACACTGATATCTGAGTTTTCTGAGATACTCACCATTCCCTTCAGCTATCCAGTACATGGCCATGTCCCAGATTGTGGAGGAGATACATATCTTGAACACAAAACCATGAGCCTATGGGAGAGTGGCCAGAATTCAGGAAGAAATCAGGAATGTAGAAAGGTAGTAGGTGTTGCCCATCTATAAGGTAAGCTGCAGTCCATTCATAAATTGGACAAGATGAATGCTGCAAAGATTTCTACTAGACAGGACACATCCTTTGATGCATTCTCTTTTCTATTGTCTACAACCACGGACACAGTGGGATACACAGAAACACTCACCTTCTCAAAGGACTTACTAGAAACAGGCCACTCCAAATTAAACAAACCGACTTTCCTACATATTCTTAAAACATGAGACAAAATCACTAACACACAAACACACCCACAAAGGCACCTTCTTTCCCCAAGTAGGTCTGTGACTATCCAGAGCATCCTCTGACTGGTGGGCCATACTATGTTCCCCTGAAATGGGCTGTTGTATGTCAGATCTGGTCTCCTTGGCCAACACTGTGATGTTGTCAGGAGCCAGCGGTGAGCCACTGCCTGCTTTATCAAAAAAAAAAAGCCCCTCTTCAGAGCTTTCCTGGCATTTGTCCATCTTCAATTCAGTATTTGCCAAGAAAGACTGACTCTGTCCTTGGTTAATCCAAACATGTGAGACCACTGGGACTGGGACTGGGCCTGCCTCAGGGTGCCTGTCTCCCTGGATCCAAAGTTCAGAGTGGTACATCAACAAGAAAGTGACGTAGGTCACTTCCTCTAGAACTGAATGAGGTCACATCCTTGGCAACCACTTTGTCCTAACAGTTGCATCCAAGGGTCCATGAAATAGAGCGTGCCCCTACTTCCTATGACACTTTTACAAGTTAAAATGGAATATCAACCATAGGCACCCGGGAACAGCTCTCCACACAGGCCTGGTTTGGTCCATCTTCTCTAGATTAAGAAGAGAGAGACTGCTTCAGACACATCCCTTCATCCTTACCTGGTTGTTTGTCATGGAAGATGACTTTTGCTCTCTCAGGTCCTTCATAGCTGCCTATATCTTCTCCAGGAATCATTTCTGCATGGACCTTTGAGGTTCTCTGCAGGTTGAAGATCTCCTACATTCCTGTATTGTAAGACCAACTCTGTCCCTGCTCTTCTATAAAGGTAGATTGAGGGAATCGTGTATGGTTAGGGTTAATAACATTTTTGATTTGGGTTAGGATCATTCTGCTGGATGAATAATGGTATTGGGAACCTGCGATATTTATAAGATTATAGAGGTGAAATATATGTATGAAAACAGAAATCTCAGTAAGATTTAAAGCCCAGAAGGTCATTGGGTCCTTGATTGGAATAGTTAGCTTTGAATTATGTTCTGCCCAGATGTCTCAGATAAATCTATACACAATCGCATAGGATCTTGTACCTTAGATGATTGAATGTTGAGGAGAACATCTATTCAAAAAGGGAGAGTTGGTAAGATTACGAAGATAGTTGGTAAGATTAGAAAAACGTGTGAGTATAGGATTTGGACAAAAAGTTCTTTAGCAATAGGGTTTCAGGTACACAAAAAAATGTAAATGTCAGCACATGTGAAGAGTCAGTCACAATGATGAACTGGGGAAAATACGTAGGAAAGCAGATATCAGTAGAGACATAAGGAAATCAGGCAAAGTATAAAATGAGTGATAGCAATAGATATTTTCAACAGGCTTGAGATTGAATATATAATCTTAGGAAGAAACAAATATGTAGTCACCAATAGGATTGACATTTGAGAGCATTAGGCAACCTGGACATGGGTGATTTTCATAATCCATACTCACATTCCATTTAGGCTTTTGTACAATCGTAAGTGTGACTTTGCATTTTGTGGCCAGAATATTACTGTGATAAAATGTATATGTAGATCAGGTGACATGAGTATTTCTACCACCATTTCTTGGAGCAATATTTTGAAGAGGTATAAATTAGTATTGGGGGTACATATAGGTGTACCATGTGTGTATGAATATAGAGATAATGCATGAATAGACCATAGTGCGAATAAATAATATAACTGGTTCGAACTTTAGAAATTGGAATAAATTGATATCTGAATATACACAGGGAATCATATGTTGATATACATACATTCATTCCAACCATTTATACATCCAATGGAAATATTACGGGTGTGGTTCATCATAAAGAGTGTGTGAATTTTGCTTCAAAATTGATTATGGAAATCGAAAATAATGTGTTTGGAAAGAAGTCTCATGAAATGACCAGTCAAAAACAAAGAGGAATACATATGTTCTGAAGCAGGAAGTGATAGAATGTGTTACAAATTTCTTTAAATTTATGAAGTTGTGGATGAAATGTATATTCTATGATGTACAAAAACTGAAGAAATAGTAATGTACCAGTGTTGTATAAAAATGAACGTCAAAATACACATCATGTCCCATAGGAATCTACTTGCATTGATGTTAAAGTGGGTCAGTTACTGTAAAAATATAAGGATTTGTTTGCACCATTTACTGAAGTGAGTTTTCAATACTATAAAACAAATATGTATTTCAGGTGGATGAATATTTCTCAAAATAATCTTATGAAAATTTGAATATAAAACCACATACATGAACAAGAATGAATTTAGGGAGTGTATAATAAGACACATATATTTCATATTTTGAAAAATCTAGAGAGTATATATATATATATATATATATATATATATATATATATATATATATATATACAAAACACACACAGAGACATTAAAAAGTAGCAATATATATGCCAATTAAAATTCATCGTGAAATATATATCATCCACAGATCCAAAAATATTAATTTTACTGAACATGGATTTATGTATAATGTTTTTCAACTAAGAAGCTCACTCATAATTTGAATTATCAGTTCCAAAAGCATTTAGGAGGAGTGATTTCTTCTCACACTTTGTCTCTGCCAAGTTAGCCACCTCTCAAGAATATAGGTGTGATACCAGGTAGGATTCTACATGTTCATATAAAAATACATGTGCTGAATTGGCTACAGAAAAAGGGAGACAGGAATTCACATATGTGTTAACTTTAAAAACACATGCAGAACTCTTTCAACAAAAAATTGACAAGATTTATAACTCCTACCCTATATCATGCAAAAGGGAAGACCAACTATACACCATGGCTCCTCTGAAGTGCTAGTATTTCTATTCTGTTTGGGTTATTTTTCTCCATTATATTAGAATTAGTTGTCAGAATCTAGTAGGGTATAGGTTAGTGTCAAGGATTCAGTATTTCAAATGGAAAATTGAAAAATGAATCCAATGTGTATGTAAATATGTGCTACACAAAAATCTTCCCACTCTCATCCAGAACAATGCCTTGACAATACCTTCGCCCCAAGTAAGACACAATTAGAGGAGAAGATTTAGAAAATCTGTGAACAAATATCTGGAATGGAATATGCTCAGGAGCCCACACCTTGGAAGTGGCAGAGGAGTTTCCAAAGGTAAGGGACAGGGTAACCCCTCCACAAACATGGAGGTCTGCTGGCATAGACACTTCTTGAGAAACTGCCTGTGAGGTTTGGCACTTGAAAAATATGTTGTTGTCAGGAGCTTTAGCTTCCTTTCTAGTGAGACCATAAAAGCTTGGTCTGCATCTATGAGACCTGGAGGACATGCTTTCTTATTTCCCAATGAACATGAGGCAGCAGTGCTAAATTCTCTTTTTAGGTAAACTGTGGCCACTGGGGGCTAAGTGTCTTTCCATGTGCACTTTGAAGCCATATGGTCATCCTCCATTTTCGTTTTGTTTCTTCCTGCTGCACTGGGAGTTTGGTATTTGCTTCACGAAATACAAGGAGTTCAATTGGGTCTCAGTGCAAGAGGGAGTTCTGTCAAGTATGGTGGGTCAGGTTCTGCAGGAGGATACAAGAACCAGGATTCTATCCCACATAGCTTGCCCCCTTGACCATAGCAACCTGATTCTGAACAATGTCCTGAAAACTCTCCATATAACAAGTTGCCTTTACATGGAAGGTTCTGTTGGCTGCACCATGTCAGTCACAAGCCATTTTGAAGCCAATGGAAGATCCACATGGCCCCACCACAGATGTTTTATCACATACCTGCCCACCACTGCTCTAGTACAACTACTCAACAGAGTCCAACTTACTGGCATCTCTGTTCTACACCATTTACATGAAACCCAGTCAATCAAGGCACTGTCTGGTATATTCATGATCAGTAACAGGACATCCAAAGGTTCTCCAGTGCCACCTGGTGATGGGAATTTCAAAAATTTTATGGTATTTTTCTAGCCATTTTTCAAGGATGAAGTTGGAGGCACTGTGAGTTTCAATTCTTTCAGAAACCATTAAATGGTTAGGAAGCTCATTTCAATGAAAGTTCTGGAGAACACTCACAGGTAAGGCTTCCCAAAGAGTGGCCAAAAGATCACATGATATTATGCTCATTGAGGTCTACAATGTGAGGTCCATATGAGTTTTGACTCTCAACTATGAGTGCCAAATCTTTCAGAATAAAATCATGTGGTATCCTGGCTGAGAGGCCTAGTGCTCTGTGGAAAGCCATCCTGGGCCTAGAACTTAGTTTCCAAGGGCGACACTCATGCCTGGCTTCATAAAATCTCATCACTATTCATGGCAATACTTCTCTGAGGTCAGTTTGAGAACTCAGTTTCTAAGGGAATCACACCAGAGTTCAAGAACATGTGGACCAAGTCATCTCTTCCAACCGCCACCCAAATGACCACAATTTAAAACAAAACACTCCAATGTGGCACTCATCTTCTTCCATATAGACACTCATAATGACCTCTGGCAAAAGTTTTCCATGAGGGGCACAGCCCAAGACCGTGTCCAAAATAAGCTCTCTTGTACCTAATTTGCCTAAAGTCAGGGTGGCCTGGACACCCTTCTTGTGAACCAGGAGAGATCAAATAGGCCTCCCATTAATACTGCTTTGCTTTTTCAATTTGAGGCCAACTGACTGTGGAGTTTGGATTCCTTATGTGAATTGGAGTCTTGAGAAAACCCAAGAAACTATGGGCTAGCCTCTGCAGGGCTTTGAAGAACTCATTTGACCCAAAGGATCCCTATTCTGGCTTGATGGAGGTCAGGAAAGTTACAGAAGAGGCGAGAGACTTCATCCACAAGGACTGCTCTTTTGGCCATTTTGGTTTTGGATGTACACATGGGATCTTTCTTTAGATCCATCAGGAGCTGAGAATCTAAGCCACACCCTCACACAAGGCAAATAGGCTGATTCAGACACATCCTTTCCAAAGCAATTAAGCAAAGAGCCACAGGTAATGCCCATTCATTTCCATTTGAAAACTGCTTTCTTCAGGCTTCACAAAGTGGTGGACTGAGGAAAAGACCTTCCTGACATTCAGGGCAACAGAAGAATTGGTAAACAAAAGGCCCCAAGCAGGGTTTCTTCACTGAGACTTTCTTGGTCAAACTGATATCTGAGTTTTCTTAGATGCTCGCCATTCCCTTCAGCTATTCCGTACATGGTCATGTCACAGAGCTTCAAGGTTGTACATATCTTAAACACAAAACCATGAGCCTATTCTGGAGAGTGGCGAGAATTCAGGAAGAAAACAGAAACTTAGGTAGATAGCAGGTATTTCACATCAATAAGGCAAGCTGCAGTCCATTCATAAATAGGGCAGGATGAATGCTGGGAAGCTTTCTACTAGATAGGACATATTCATTGATGCATTCTCTTTTCTAATGTCTACAACCACGGACATAGTGGGATACATAGACATAGAAACACTCACCTTGTCAAACGACTTACTAGAAACAGTTCACTCCAAACAAAACAAACCGCCTTTCATACCTATTCTCAGAACATGAGACAAAACCAGAAAACCACACCCACACCACAAAGGCACCTCCTTCCCCCATGTAGGTCTGTGACTATCCGGAGTGTCCTCTGACTGGTGGGCCATACTATGTTCTCTGGAAATGGCCTGTTCTGTCTCAAATCTGGTCTCCTTGGCCAACTCTGTGAAGTTGTCAGGAGCCAGCGGTGAGCCACTGCCTGCTTTCTCAGGAAAGGCCCCTATTCATAGCTTTACTTGCATTTGGCCATCCTCACATCAGTAGGTTCCAGGAAAGACTGAGTCTGTCCTTGGTAAATCAAAATAAGTTTGACCACTGGGACTGGGACTGGGACTGGCTCTTGGTGCCTGGATTCCTGGATTCCAAGTTCAGAGAGTTCCATCACCAAGGAAGTTAGGTGAGGTCACTTACTTTAGCAACTGAATGAGGTCACTGCCTTGGCAACAACTTTGTCCTAACAGTTGCTTCCAAGGTTCCCATGAGAAGGAGGCTGCCCCTACTTCCTGTGACACTTTCACCAGTTAGAGTGGTATGTCAACCATAGGCATGCAGGAGCAGCTCAACACATGCCTGCTTTGGTCCATCTTCTATACATTAAGAAGAGAGTGGCTGATTCAGACACATCCCTTCATCCTGAGCAGGTTGTTTGCCATGGAAGACTTCTGCTCTCTCAGGTCCTTCATAGTTTCCTACATCTTCTCCAGGGATCATTTCTGCATGGACCCTTGAGTTTCTCAGCAGGTGGAAGATCCTCTATATTCCTGTATTATAAGACCAACTCTGTCCCCACTTTTCTGTAAAATTAGATTGAGAGAACAGTGTATGGTTAGGTTTAATAACATGTTCAATTTGGTTTAGAAAGGAAACTACACGGTTGAGCAAACAGGGTCCTACCGTTAGCAATAATATGAGGATTATTAATGGAACGGCCCTGGCAGATAAAAGCGTAGTTAACCAGGTTGACTATGTGAACAAAGACTCAAACTTCCTTCTGGGGCCTCTGTCTCTCTTTGACGCTCTTCAAGTCGTTTTCTTAATTTACTCATTGATTCTTTTACAACTCCAGTATTGTCGGCATAAAAACAACATTCTTCCCTCAATGCAAGCAAAAAGGCACCTTTCTCTCATGAAGAGGAGGTCCAACACTCGCCTGCTCTATAAAACAACTTCAGAGAGAGAGAGGTTAAAATTCCTGTAAAGCTGTGATGTCGGTTTTTAATGTCTTTAAGCTTTGGTCTATTTCTGCTTCTAATTGTGTCTTTGTTGTGTCTCATGGACTAGGGCAGTTCTTCCTGTGCCCACGCCTTCAGCAATTATTATTCCTAATAGGATGGCTAAAGTGAGGGATACAGGTTCCAGGTGGAACCGGGTTGTATGCCCCCCTATTTGAACTTTAAATGAACCTGCGTCATGATAGAGCACTCTGAAAAACATCTACATCATTACATAATTAATCACATCTATTGACCATTTTATGACAACATAAATAATGTTAAAGTGTATAGAATTATACTGTTTTATGGATGGACAAGAAAATGCACCTAAGATAGCACCAAAGTGAGGAAAACATTCTTATTTGGTTGCATCCGGATTTAGAGGGCATTGCTTCTTTTGTAATCAATTAATCCCCTGAAACCCAAGTTTTGGTAGTTTTAGAGTTTGTACCCAACATGTAAGGGAAGGGGCTCAGAAGTTCACAGTCTGCAGAAATTCACAAAAATTAGTTTTTGTTTCTGTTTTTTTTTTTCCTCTGTTCTGGGCAAGTTAACTTTTCAAGGACACCTTGGAAGGGGAGAGCTTTTTTGTCTCTTTTTTTTCTCCCTGGCAGCTGTCACCATGGAGCCCAGTTGCTAACATTTTTATCTTAGAAATGTAGCCATCTCGGTGAAGCCCCAGCTCAAGGCCAGAGGCCTTGTTCACATATTTTGTGAAAAACTGGTAAGGAGGTGTCTAGCTTAGGGGTGGTGATTTTTCCAGCCAGTGGTCAAGTAGAACAGGGCAACACGAAAAGTGCAAGTTTATGTACATTGAACTCTTTCAGAGGGACTCTTTTGCTGAAAGACCTAAAGTAAGCCTTGGTGAAGACTTCTGGAGAAGGTCATTTAAGACATTTCTATGGACCTAGTACAGAGGGGGAAGACGGGGTAGTCGAGGCTGAGAGCAGCTCCGTGGATCTAAGAATGAGGAAAGAGAGATGTAAAAGAAAAATGGGAAAGGGGTTTGGGATTTTCCTAAAACAAAACTTGAGCAGTAGAACAGGTAGAGCAGAGGGGAAGATGGGAGTAAATATTCCAAAAAGCCTTTGAGGGACTTTAAATTCTTAGAAACCTGTTTTCAGTGATGACAAAGCAACTTTAAAGGCCATTTTCATTACATCTTGTATAGGGGTCTGAGGCCTCTTATCAGCTGGTTTGAGCTTTGGGTTAGCTTGCTAGAGGACTTGCTGGGACCTAGTGCAGGCACTGACAGAAAAAGAGAGGAGTGAGTGGGTGAAGGGGTACCTTGGTACCTGCAACCTCAGCAAGGGGGCAATGTTCTGAGAACCAGCGGAGGTTTGGGTTTTTGATTTAGTAATTGGAGAGGAGAAATCAGGTTGCTAAGATGGGAGTGATAGCAGAGAGTCTAGAGCAGAAGGCTGAGGGTGAGGAACTATTGGAGAAGCATAGTACAGGATGTGAGCAAAGGAGGGAAAAGGATTCCACATAGGGAAATTTCCCCCTTTTGAGAAATTGCCAAAGTTAAAAATGTCACGCAGAATTTGAGGATCTAGAGAACCCTCTGGGGGCCATAGTATTTGGTTGTCTAATTGGTAATATGGCCAATGCTGTGTACTGAATTTGATGAGGAGTTTGGGTTCCACCAGGCAGCCCCTGTATGCTCACATTCACTTGACTTACACAAGAAGTCGGCTTCTCCCCGACACAGCCGTGGCTGTTTGTGCCTTTGATAGTCCGCTAGGCAAACATAGTAATCTAGGCTAGCCAACCTGAACCTGTCTCGCGTGTCCCTGCATCCATAATGTTTGTTTCCATTATCTATGGTACAGAAGAGATTTAATGGAATTTTAGTGGGATCCTCTTCATCAGGGATATCTCAATAGGAAAGACCTATACCGAGCTGACAAATGTCTGGGTGGATAGATGGCCACCAGGTCTCTAAGGGGGCTGTATGCGAGATAGACCATATTTATTGTCTAGTAGGATTTGTGATCAGCCATTGCTGCTGAACGGACTGATGAGGGTTAGAACTACTGGTGGCCAAGGGGAGAGTCTATAGTCTTATCCACATAGCGAATACGCAATTTGAAATGGTTAGCAGGCTTTTCCAGTTTCCAACAAGAGTCTGGACACAGCGAAGGCTTGAGATGAGAGGCATGGATCCAAAAAGTGATTCCGTCTACTTTTACCGCTTTAGGTTTTATAAGTAGCACCTGGTATGTTCCTTTCCAGTGGGGTTCCAGGGATGACACCTGATGTTGTCTTATGTGGACGAAGTCTCTTACTTGATATTGACTTAGAGTCCCCTCCTCCCAAGGTTGGTAGGCAGTGGCCAGCTGTTTCCACAGGTATCGCTGAGTTCTTTCAATGACTTTAAGTCTGTCAAGCAAGGGGGTGTGGAAGTGATCGTTAGGCCTTAGAGTTGGGGTTAGGTTCCTTACTGGATGATGGGCATCATAGAGAATTTCATAGGGGGTGAGGTTACACAAAGAAAGAGAGGGAGTATTTCTCGCATGAAACAGTGCATAAGGCAGGAGCATAATCCAATCTTTTATGCCGGGCTCTAAGCTTAATTTCGTTAAGGTCTCTTTAATGGTTCTATTTATTTTTTCTCCCTGTCCTGAGCTCTGGGGTATATAAGCATAATGTAACTTCAAATTAATCCACAGGGTCCCAGTGAACACCTGACTTACCTGAGCCATGAACACCAGTCCATTATCCGACCCTATTGCCTTAGGCAGACCGTATCTTGGAGAAATATCTTTCAGGATCTTCTTGAAAACCATTTGTGCAGTTTGGTTGTTTTTGTGTGTGTGTGTGTGTTTGTGTGTAAGGCTTCAGTCCATCCTGAAAATGTATCTACAAAGACTAGGAGATATTTAAGTCCATACGTTGCTGGCTTAATTTCACTATTGTCCACTTCCCAAAATTGTCGTTTTCTGGTTCCTCGTAGGTGCTTTCCTCTAGGAAACTGGAAGGGTAAGCATTAACCAATTGACGGACTCGACAGGCTTTTGTTACCCGTTCAGTTATTTCCTTTCGCTGTGAGTCGGTTAGTGGAAAACTCTGTTCTTAATCCTACAGGAATGCCTGCAGTTTCATTGAACCAAGGTGAGTGAGTTGGTGTACATTTTTAACGTAGTGTAGGGCTTTCTGTAATTGCAGCCTGAGCTCAGTGAAGTTGAGGCGTTCAGTGTCAGTGTCCATAGATGTTATCAAAAACTTCCTGGTGATCAGGGGTCCATTGGAATTGGGCATCTCCCATTAACACCGGGTATAAAGGAGCAGCTAAAGATGCAAACCCAGGTATCCATAACCTGCAAAAGCCAGCAGTCCCAAGAAACTCTCTGAGTTGTCTCCTGTTAGATGGGGGTGGTATCTACACAATGGTTTGTTTTCTGGGCTCAGTGAGCCATCGTTTACTGCCCCTAAGGTAACAGCCCAGGAAGATTACTTCATGCTAGCAAATTTGGGCTTTATTGGCCGAAACTCTATACCCAAGTTGAGCAAGCTCATATAATAGTGCTTGGGTCCCAGACTCACAGTTTTCCTTGGTGTTGGCTGCCAGTAGCAGGTCATTCACGTATTGAAGCTGGGTGATTTGGGGTGCATAGTTCTGAAATTGCTGAGATCTCTGTGGAGGGCTTCATCAAAGAGAGTGGGGGAGTTTTTGAACCCCAGTGGGAGTCTAGTCAAAGTTAGTTGACCAGACGTTCAGGTTTCTGGGTCTACCCACCCAAAAGCAAACAGCAACTGACTATCTTTATGCAGAGGCAAGCAAAAGAAAGCATCTTTTAAGTCCAGAACAGTATACCATTTCCGCTCAGGGTTCAGAGTGCTAAGCAGATTGTACGGATTAGGTACCGTGTGGTGAATGTCCTGCACTCTGTTGTTGATCTCTCTTAGGTATTTAACAGGACAATAGTCCCCGGTTCCTGGCTTTTTTTTTCTAGTAGCAGGGGAGTGTTCCAGGCCAATTGACAGGGCCTTAGGAGCCCTAAGTCCAGATATTTCTGAATATGGGGCCTTATCTCATCTTTAGCTTTTTTTGCTTAGAGGATATTATTTCACATTGATTGGGGAGGCTGAGGTTTTTAACTCCACTGTTATTGGAGGTTGTTTCACGGCCAGGCCTAACCCAGCAGTTTTTGCCCAGGCATCTGCGTAATCTGTTATCCATTTCTGGTGTAGCTTGCCTGTTTGATCAGTCTTGGGGGGTGTGAAGAGTGGATGTTCATCTTCTACTAATATAGTTAAAGCCGTGACTATAGGAGTTTTTACTGAAGAATTTAGAAATTTCATTTGGGGGCCTTCAGGGTTAAAAGTTATTTAGGCCAAGAGCTTGGTGAGCAGAACTCTGCCCATCAATGGGTCCAGGCATTCCTGGATTACTAGGAAGGAGTGATAGATTTTTCCTTTCCCAAGGTCCATGGTCCTCTTAGTAGTCTAAGCCCGATATTTACTGCCATTAGTTCTTTGAACTACAGACCTTTTATTTGATAGAGGGCCCAATGGGGCCTTAAGGGCTGAGTATACTGCTCCTGTTTTCATTTCAAAGTTTACTGGGGTCCGCTACACTTCAAAAGTTACCCTGAGCTAGGGGAAGTGATCTGAGCCCCAACTTTTTTAGTCATGCTCCAGAGTCAGAATGGCTGGCTGGCGTGGCTGTCTCTTTATAGGGCACTCTTTGGCCCAGTATCCTTTTTTTTACAGTAGGCACATTGATCTGAGGCCAGGGGTGGCCTCTGGCATGGCCCCAGGTATCCCTTCCTGTCACCTTACGTCTTAATTTCTGGCCTCTTTCTTGTTGTGACCAGGATCTTGGTCAATCCCTTAGTCTGTCTTTTGCTTCTCTCATCCTTCCTTTGCTCCCTTTCTTTCTCCCTGTTTCTCTCTTATAGTATATTTTCTCGGCTTCTCTGACTAAATCTCTCTTTTAAATTTTTTTAATATCCATGGCAGCTTGCCCAATTAAGGCCATCGTTACAGATGAATTTTGATCCGCTGCCTGAGGATCGAAAGGAGTATATCTCTTATATGCCTCCATAATTCTTTCTAGAAACAAAGAGGGAGATTCATCAGGCCTTTGAATAATTTCTCTTACCATGGCCAAATTAGTTGGTCACCTAGTAGCCCCTTGGAGACCCACTATTAGAGCCAGGCAATAATTGGACAGATGCTCTTTATCTTCAAAGGTGTTGGGGTTCCAGTTGGTTTGGTTTAAGGGTAAGCTGGCTTTGATTATGTTGGGAAGTTGTGTTGGTCGCCAATCAGGTCCGAGGATTTTTTTTTTTAGTTTCTTGGAGGTTTTTCTCTTATTCCTCTGTCATAAAGAAAGTCCCTAGGAGTTGTTGGCAGTTATCCCAAGTTGGCAGGTGTAAAAACGTTGGCGAGTTCTCTGAGTTCTTTTAGCCGGGCCAGCTTCCTCCAGGGAAGGAGGGGCTCTGTGTGCCACGGGACAGTCATCTGGATGGTGCTGGGCCATCCTAGCTTCTTTGAATGGTGGAGAGGCTGAGTCAGCAGCAGGGGAATCACTTAGAGGGTGTTGGGAGTTGGGGGATGAAGGCAGAGGATAAGGAGGGGGAGGAGAGTCCAGTAGAGTCTTGAGACTCATGGAGAACAGAGGGTGCAAGAGGAGGAGCAGAGAGTTAAAGAGATAGAATCGTGGGGGAAGGAGTAGGAGCGGGTGCAGGGACAAGGAAAGGCTTCATCCTTGGAGGAGGAGATTTGTAGAGGTCCTGACAAGTTAAGATATATGGCTGTTGATCTGGATGTCTACGTGGCCCCTGCTAAAAGACAATATCTCGAACTTTTCAAATTAGTGCGAAGTAGAAAGATCCTTCTAGGGGCCATCCTACTACAAAGGTGGGTCATTCTGAGACACAGAATCTGCCAGATCCGGCATTTTACTGAAAAAGAAAGATTCTGAGCCCTTAAGCAGACTTTGGTCTAGTGATCAAGGGTCAGGAACAGAGGCATTGAAGTGCTCTGTCCCATCATGAAATATACACAGACAATAAAAGCAATGACACATGACACAGACAAGGCAAGACAATAAAGACAGGCAATGGACGTCCAATACTGAGACCAGGACTGAGTAGCCGGCAAAACATGATGGGCTGGCAATACCGAATCTGAAACAAAATATCACTGAATCAAGGAGACTATTGTTCCTCGATTTCATGAGTTCATCCCCCAGGGACATGGCCTGTGGCTCTGTGACATGTGTGTCAGTCACCGTGGGAGAGAGCTCACGCTCTTTACCAATAGCCATTTTGTGAAACCCTAACGTGAATCCTGAAACCAGAAAGAGGGGCCTTATTTACCCCCAGAGGAGCCCGTTGGGGGTCTTTCATCTGCGGCTGCCGGATCTCACTGGGGCTACGAGATGTAAAGATCGGGCGAGAGTCGGTTGAAGAGACCACCAAGAGACTGTCTCATGCAACAGCAAAGGCTTTATTGGGAGTCCGGCATGCAAGGGCTCAGAGCTCTCTTGAATAGAGCAGAGAGCCCTGAGAACAGCTTAGGAAGTGCTTATATATTTTCCTTGGAGAGGGCAGGGAGGGAAGTTTATTCATGGGTAAGGGCGAGTGGGCGGTTTGCGTGCAACTGGTTGACCGAGTACATTCTGCAGTTTGGCAGTTGGGGACAGCACATTCTGGGAACAAGAATAGCAAACAGTTCTCAAGATTTCAACAGTGTTTTGTTAAGCATACAGAAAATCAAGAAGTGACAAGTACCTATTTTATTAACCTTTCAATATAAGTATGAAAACAGAAATATAGGTAAGATTTGAAGCCCAGAAGTTCATTGGGCTCTTGATTGGTATACTTAGCGTTGAATTACATTCTGTAGTGATGTCCCAGAAATATGGATATACAATGGCATAGGACCTTATACATTCTCGGAGGTTAATTCCAAAACACAGACTCTAAGGGGAATCACACCAAAGTTCAAGCCAAGGTGGACCCAATTATCTCTTCCAACCGCCACACAAATGACCACAATTAAAACCAAGACACTCCCACATGCCACTCATCTTCTTCCATATAGACACTCACCATAACTTCTGGCAAGAGGATTCCATGAGAGGCGCAGCACAAGACAGTGTTCCAAATAAGCTCCCTTTCCCCTCATTTGCCAATAGTCAGGGTGGCCTGGACACCCTCCCTGTGAACCAGGAGTTATCAAACAGGTCTGCCAATAATACAGCTCTGTTCTCCAATTTGAGGCCTACTGACTGTGGGGTTTAGATTCTTTATTTGAATTGGATTCATAAGAAAACCCAAGAACCTATGGGCTAGCATCTGCAGGGCTTTGAAGAACTCATTTGACCCAAAGGATCCCTATTCTCACTTGATGTAGGTAAGGAACCTTACAGAGGAATGTGAGGGACTTCATCCACAGTGACTGATTTTTGGCCATTTTGATTTTGGATCCACACATGGGATCGTTCTTTAGATCCATCAGGTGCTGAGAATCTAAGCCACAGGCTCACACAGGACCAAGAGGCTGATTCAGACACATCCCTTTACAAAGCAATTAAGCAAAGAGCCACAGGTGATGCCCATTCATTTCCGTTTGAAAACTGTTTTCTTCAGGATTCACAAAGGCGTGGCCTCAGGCAAAGAACTTACTGACATTCAGGGCAACAGTAAAATAGGCAATCAAAAGGCCCATTGCAGGGTTTCTCCACTGAGACTTTCCTGGTCACATTGATATCTGAGTTTTCTGAGATGCTTGTCATTCCCTTCAGCTATCCAGTACATGTCCATGTCACAGTGCTTGGAGGTGGTACATATCGTGAACTCAAAAGCATGAGCCTATTTTGGAGAGTGGCTAGATTTCAGGAAGAAAAGAGGAACTTAGGAAGATAGCAGGTGTTGCCCATCGATATGGCAAGCCCTAGTGCATTCATAAATTGGCCAGGATGAATGCTGGGAAACTTTCTACTAGACAGGAAACATCCATTGATGCATTCTCTTTTTCTAATGTCTACAACCATGGACACAGTGAGATACACAGACATAGAAACACTCGCCTTGTTAAACAACTTACTAGAAACAGTTCACTCCAAACCAAACAAACCGACTTTCCTACCTATTCTCAGAACATGGGACAAAACCACAAACACACATCCACACTCACAAAGGCACCTCCTTCCCCCAAATAGGTCTCTCACTATCCGGAGTGTCCTCTGACTGCTGGGCCATACTATGTTCCCCCGATATGGCCTATCCTGTCTCAGATCTGGACTCCATGTCCAACTCTGTGAAGTGGTCAGGAGCCAGCTGTGAGCCACTACCTGCTTTTTTAGGAAAGGCCCCTCTTCAGAGTACTCCTGGCATTTGGCCATCCTCACATCAGTAGGTACCAAGAAAGACTGACTCTGTCCTTGCTAAATTGAATCAAGTGAGACCACTAGGACTGGGACTGGGACTGACTCTGTGTGCCTGGCTTCCTGCATCCCAAGTTCAGAGAGTTCCATTACCAAGGAAGTGAGGTGAGGTTGCATCCTTCAGGAACTGAATGAGGTCACTGCCTTGGCAACCACTTTGTCCAAACAGTTGCTTTCAAGCGTACCATGAGAAGGAGGCTTACCCTACTTTCTGTGGCACTTTCACAAATTAGAATGGTATATCAACCATAGGCACCAAGAAACAGCTCTCCACACAGGCCTGATTTGGTCCATCTTCTCTATATTAGGAAGAGAGCCTTTAGTCCGGGGAGCACTGCAGTGAACCTCTGCACTAAAACTATTAGCAAGCACCTGGTGGAGGAGTCCTCCATAGGTAAGTGGTGCCTTTATAACATCTGATATCAGGTTAAGGGAGATCTTTTCTGATGACAGAGATGAGGCCTGGGGAGGCTCACATATACTCCTTTCCAGGAGAGTAACGAGAATCTTTCTGTCCTCTGTTCTGTTCTGTAGGGAATTCCTCTGGAACTGTAGAGAGGGGCCGACAGGCACGCACGCGCTCCTACCCTGGAGCTATAGCAAGATGTTGCACTGTTCCACTGTTTTTCTGTTTAGGCGCTGGTTTTCTGTTTTTTGTGTTTTGTTTTGTCTTCTATTTTTTTGATTGTTTTTTTGTTTTTGTTTGTTTTGTTGTGTGATTTCAGTGGTAAAAACTTAAGTATTTTGGACGTAAAAATGGGTAATAAAGAGAGTAAGCCTGACACCCCTTTGGACTGTGTTTTAGGGAACTGCGATGAACTTTACCCCCCTTTGTTGAGCAGGATGACAGAAGCTCCTAGCTGGCTGCCTGGAGCACACCCATTGCAGAGGGCAATGCTTGCTGGGGACATAAGAACTGAGCATCTCCCAGGTTAACAAGTGAAACTCCTTTAAAACCCCTTGTCGCTCCAGATCAAGAGAGTCACAACATTTGGCAGAGTCCCCTGTGTTTCTCCTTTGTTCACAAAGCAATAAACCTCCCTTTTTCTTTTTCTCAAAACTCAGTCCTCATTATTAAATTGGTATTAATTGGCTTCAAGTTCAGGAATCGAACTTTAATTTACAAATTTGGTACCCCCCCTCCTCCCCGGAACTTTGTGAGAGCTGTCTACTGGAATATTAGGAGATGAAGCATGCTTGGTGTGGAACTGAACAAGAGGAGCTAATCCTGTAAGTAAAAGGAAGGACTGAGGGACTCCCAGCAGCTGCCAAAGCCCTGTTGATTCAGGGAATTACCTCCTTCCTTTCCGCACTGTAAGAATTATGCCACCTCTGTCTTGTTAAAAAAGAGAAAAAGAAAAAGGGGACACTAAATGCAGTGAAGTCACCATGGAGACACTTTATTTTACATTTCAGGTTGCCCCTCTGTTAAAACATGTGGTTCCCCCCCCCTGTGGATATCTATGGTGCACACTGGTGTAGGAGATTTTTCTCTTATCTGCTCTGGTTTAATGGGTTCTCTCTGACAGCCATAGTCTGGACCTCCTTTATGTCTGTCTTGTGTCTTTGTATCTGGCCCTTTAAGACATGTGCAATAATGTGTTGATATTATAAATTGTTTCTTGGGAATGATCTTAGCTGAATGTGTGTCTAAATGATGATGTTTTATTTTAACAATCTGGTATCTGAATGGGTTTTTGAAGCATTGCACAATCTTGCAGTTAAAAGTCGGGTTTAGGTAATTGTTTAGTTTATGATTTCAGATAATTCATGCCAGAGAACTTAAATACTTTGGATGGAAAACTGAAGAACTCTACTTCCAAGTTGGCAAGTAACTTCCCAATCATACAGTCTTTTTTTCACCAATTTTGAATTGGATAGCCTGGGAAAATATCACTGTGTGTACCAGTGCATTAATTTGGACAAGGATAGTAAATCATAGAATGGTATCTGTTGACAAAACAAGATGTAAAGATATAAAATTTTGTGAATTGTATCTTAAATTTATATCATAATTTTCAACATCCGAACCTCAAAATTATGGTTAAAATGCCTTAGGCCTGAGGTGTCTGCTCAGAATAGCAGTTTTTCCTGCTCCTTCCAGACCTCAGCCATGACTTATGTTGAAATGTAAATGAAAGAAGCCTGCAATCTTAGTAGGAGACTGATTTGAGGCCTAAGGGGGAAAAAAAGGTAAATTGTATGGTATTTACTAATTACTAGCCAGTCACTTTTTCTAGGACTCTTTTTTTTTCCTTAGATACTTTTTTTTTGAGCTCATGATTTTGAGCATACAGACCTAGGTTAATGTTTTTCAGATCAGTTCTATCTTTGACCAACTGTAGACATTTTGAAACATTGCAATGGAGATTTCACCTGAGAAAAGCTACAAGGCCTTTACTATTATTATGTGTGCACACTTTTGTTATGTGTTGTATGTCTATATATACATATGTCCGTATATCATATATATGATACACAAACTAACATATACAAGGAGCGCTCATAAAAAAGCGCTCATTAAAACAAATTTAAATAGGAGATCCAAAGATCTTTAATTCACGTGATTTAAATGTTTCAATTTAAATTGGATAAACAGATAAAAATCAATGTCTTTAAATTTAAGCTTACAAATTTTTCTAGGTGTTCAAAAATCTAATAAAATATTAATATCTACAAAATGTCTAATATGCCTTGGTACTAGGACCTTTCCTTCAACATAAAAATGGTTTACACTGTCAATACGTTTCTCTAATATTTTGATAAATAAATAAAGTAAATTTGATTGGGATTACTCATTAATGAGTACTTTTGTTAGATATCTGATTGATTTACTAAGGTCTGAATAAGTTTTTATTAAAGTCTGTATAAGAATATAAAAATCAGTCATGTGTTAATGAGACAGAAATTTCTTAAAACATAAGTTTACCCATAACGTTGTGTTTATTAAGTTTTATTTTCTCTAGAGCAAGCAACCATAAAAATTAAACAACTGATTAAATAAGAACTGTTATTTTAGAGCACTGTACTGCCATTGCTTTAAAAGCTAAAATTGGTTAATGTAGAAACATCAATGTAATTGTGATGCTATCAATGTTTTCATATCTTATATGTATTCAAGTCTGTAAGGTAGAAACTTTAAAAGAGCATTATATCAAGCTGGTGCTCTGAAGTTTTATGGTAAAAAAATATATTGGGGATTTATTTACCTGTTATCAATAAGATATGTAAACTTTTATGTTACTTTTTACATTGGGGAAAAATTTAAATGTATTTTTTAGTTAATGAGAGCCTAATCGATGTAAAGGTTAAAAACTTTCAGCCTTTCTTTAATTCATGTTTTAAATGTGATATCATATGGTGTTAGCTAATGTTCATGTGACCTCAAACAATTTATGTAAACTTTGTCAAATGATATTTATAAATAAAGATTATCTTTAGAACTAAAATACTTAAGATTTATAAAGAGCCCTGCCTTACCTGAGATAAGGCTCTGTGTCCCATCTTACTACATGTGAGAATGACTACAAAACCAGTAGGTCAGATAATATTTCTTTAAAGTTATGTTAAAAAGTTGGTTTTTTTAAGGTCAATATTCCTAGGATCTCAAACAGGGGATATAATGTATAACTCAGCCAAAAAATTCAGGGTAGCTATTACACAAGCTAAGTATTTTTACTTTTGTTAATTTTATTTTGAAATTATTTTATAAGTGATCTAAAGATTCTCTGTTACTGTTTTCCAAACGTGTTGCTTTAAGAACACAACATGGGTTTATTCAAGATAATAAGTCATTACTTACAATACAGACAGAAAAATACAGATCCCAATTAATAAAAAGATAATGATATAGTTATAGACATTAAAGCCCAGTACTCTTAATATAAGGCTGTTAAAATTTATTTGCTGGATGTTTAAGATTAGGATTTAAAATTAAAGTTAAATGAAAAGCGCCAAGAAAACCAATATTTGGCTTTTGCCCTCTGAGTCAGTCTGAATCCAGGGAACAGGGAACTTCTCTAAAGAGCTTTGAAACTCTGAGCCACATAACCTCCTCCTGATCAGGGAGATTAATGAGACCAATGGAGAACAGAAAGCCAATCAGGGTATTTGTTACGAAGAGGAGAGTCATCAAAGAAAGGAGACATCCCTGATGCTTCCGAGGGAAGCCAAATGGTCAAGCAAGATCTGGACCCACCTAGCGCAAATGGCACTAGCAGAACTGAGAATCTGCTCTCAAGTTTCCCCAGAATTGACTCCCATAAAAGCTCAGCTGACTGTTAACAATAGATGGAAACAAAAGTCAGTTTGACTGCTTCATCTTAAACACTTAGCAAAGACAGTTAAGAACAAAATACATCCATTCCTGGGCATTTTAAATTATAATAATAATAATATAATTTTAAGGTATGCACTTTATGTTTGCCTCCCAAAATAAGTAAGACTGGTGGCTACAAAGAAGAATTCTCAGAAAGGAATGCCTGATACTTATAAAAAGAGACTATCAAGAAGACCTGCCACAGGGATAAGTTTTCAGTTTAAGGCCTACAGATATTCCTAACCTACACAGGTAGGCTTGGTGTTTGCTAGTACAATTATCCATCCCTGAGTAACAGAATTAAAGGTTTCTCTAAGAGACACAGAGGTCATACTAGTAAAAATATTTTACAAGATCAGATGACATTAAATTATTAAACTGTATCTTATGGGGAGGGACAAGTGTAACAGTACAAGTTAAGTTGACAGTCCGGATAACTGGGGATATTAAAGACTGGTGATGGAACTTCTATACAGTGACATGTTCCAGCTGCTGCAACATTTTTTCAGTACTCATGGTTTTTGTTTCTCTCATAGAAGAACCCATCCCCAGATGACTTTACAACCTGTTCTTCCCCAATCAGACTTCAAACCGAACTGACTTCTAAAAGGCAACTCATGTCCCTCAACTGACTTCTAAAAGGCAACTCATGTCCCTCATGCCATGCCCACTCATGTCACCCTGTCTCAGGTCAGAAGAAGAAAAAATGAGTGACACCACTCTTCTTAAAACAATGGAGAGAAAGATAAATAGACTATCAATATAAGTAATTAATTAAGTCAGGTAAAATCAGGGAGATCGGTTTTGGGTGAGTTCTAAAAATTTGGAGACTCTTACCTGAGGGATTAAAATTTCCTCAGTGCTCTTCCCGTAATCTATCAAAGATTTGAAAGGGACACAAAGAAAAGGGGGGAATGATAGACCCAACCTGATCTTTAATTAAAATTGGGAGCCATCTTGCCAAAAAGCCATGAAAAGATAATTTTGGCTTTAGCATAAATCACTTCAAATTCTAAACCTGCTTGGAATGCCTGCCCACGCCTGGAACTCACCCATGCCCGGCTCTCTGACCAGATAGCAGCCCTCTCTGAAACTTTAGTGACACATCATAAATATTTGCCTTCTCTGGCGAGACAACAACCCTCTCTGAGGCTCTAATGGTCTTCATGAACTCTGATGTAGGGACAGCAAAAAAAATGTAGACTGCCATTAGTGTGATGTTTGTCAGAGTTCTGTTATCTGTAAACCCCCTTTTGTGTAATTTTCTGGGCTATTAAGCTGCCTGTAGGAAAGCTGGGGTTGCTGTCTTATTCCCGCCATTTTGTGAGGGAGAGGCAGCACAGCCGGTGGAAATAATAAGCTTAATTTAATTTGATTTTAATTAGAGTCAGTGGTCTTTTCTTGTGTCCTGGTCTAACAGGTAATCACTCCAAAAACATGGAGCTCTGCTGGCCTAAACACTTCTTGAGAAACTTCCTCTGAGTTTGGGCACTTGAAATATATGTTGTTGTAAGGAGCTTTAGCTTCCTTTCTAGTGATACCATCAAAGCTGAGTCTGCATCTATGTGACCTGGAGGACATGGTTTCTTGTATTCTAATGAACATGAGGCAGCAGTGCTGAATTTTCTGTTTGTAGGTAAACTGTGGCCACTGGATGCTAAGTGTCTCCCCGTGTGGACTGTGAAGCCATTTGGTCATCCTCCACTTTTTGTGGTGTTTCTTGCTGCTGTACTGGGAGTTTGGTATATGCTTTATGAAATACAACGAGTTCAACTGGAACCCAGTGTTGGAGGGAGTTCTGTCACTTGTGGTGGGTCAGGGTCTGAAGGAGAATGCACCAACCAGGCTTTTATCTCACAGAGCTTGCCCCCTTGTCCTTAGAAATCTGTCTCTGAACTTAGCCCAGAAACCTCTCCATATAACATGATGCCTTTACATAGAAGGGTCTGCTGGCTGCACCATGTCAGTCACAAACCATTTGGAAAGCAATGGCAAATCCTCATGGCCACACCACATATGTATTATCACACACCTACCCACCACTGCAATAGGCCCACTACTCAGCAGGCTCCAACTTACTGGCATCTTTGTTCTACACCATTTTCATGAAACCCCGTCAATCATGGCATTCTCTGGTACACTCATGATCAGCAACAAGACATCTAAAGGTTCTCCAGTGCCACCTGGTTAAGGGAATTTCAAAGATTTCATTGTATTTATCTAGCCATTTTTCTTGGATGAAGTTGGAGGCACTGTGGGTTTCAGTTTATTCAGGAACTATTAAATGTGAAGAATCTATTTTCATTAAATTCTCTGGAGAAATCTCACAGGCAAGTCTTCCCATAGAGTGGTCAAAAGGTCACATGAAGCCAGGCCCATTGAGGTCTTTAATGTGACGTCCATGGGTGTTCTGACTGTCAACTATGGCTGCCAAATCTTTCAGAATAAAATCATGTGATATCCTAGCTGATATTCCAAGGCTCTGTGGAAAGCCACCCTGGTATTTGATCTCAGTTTCCAAGGGCGAATCCCATGCGTGGCCTCCTAAAATCTGAATGCAGTTTATGGCAATATTTCTCTGAGATCAGTTCCAGAACTCAGAATCTAAGGGGAATCACACCAGAGTTCAAGCCCAGATAGACCCAGTCATCACTTCCAACCGCCAAAAAAATGACCACAATTAAAACCAAAACACACCCACAAGGCCCTCATCTTCTTCCATATAGACACTCATCATAACCTGTGGCTGGAGGTTTCCATGAGGGACTCAGCCCAAGACAGTGTACAAAATAACCTCCCTTGCCCGTCATTTGCCTAAAGTCAGGGTTGCCTGGACACCCTTCCTGAGAACCAGGAGTGATCAAATAAGCCTGCCGTAAATACTGCTCTGATTCTCCAATTTGAGGCCTCCTGACTCTCGGGTATAGATTCTTTATGTGAATTGGAATCATGAGAAAACCCAAGCACCTATGGGCTATCCTCTGCAGGGATTGAAGAACTCATTTGACAAAAAGGATCCCTATTTTCACTTGATGGAGATCAGGAATCTTACAGAGGAAAGCGAGAGACTTCGTCCACAATGACTGCTTTTTTGGCCATTTTGGTTTTGGAATCACACATGTAATTGTTCGTTAGATCCATCAGGTGCTGAGAATCTATTCAACAACCTCACACATGGCCAAGAGTCTGATGCAGACACATCCCTTTCCAAAGCAATTAAGCAAAGATCTACAGCTGATGCCAATTAATTTCCATTGAAAACCGTTTTCTTCAGGCTTCACAAAGGGGTGGCCTGAGGCAAAGACCTTTCTGACATTCAGGGCAACAGAACAATAGGTAAGCAAATGGCCCAAGGCAGGGTTTCTGGAATGATATCTGAGTTTTCCGAGATGATCCCATTCCCTTCAGCTATCCAGTACATAGCCATGTCACAGAGCTTGGAGTTGGTACATGTCTTGGAAACAAAACCATGAGCCTATTCTGGCGAGTGGCCAGAATTCAAGAAGAAAACAGGAATTTAGGAAGACAGTGGTTTTTGCCCATCCATTAGGCAAGCCAAAATCCATTCATAAATTGGGCAGGATGAATGTTGTGAAGCTTTCTACTATTCAGGACACATCCATTGATGCATTCTCTTTTCTAATGTCTACAACCACGGACACAGTGGGATAAACAGACATAGAAAACTCACATTGTCAAAAGACTTACTAGAAACAGTCCACTCCAATCCTAACAAACCGACTTTCCTACCTATTCTCAGATCATTAGACAAAACCACAAACTCACACACACACCCACAAAGTCACCTCCTTCCCCCAAGTAGGTCTATGGCTATCCGGAGTGTCCTCTGACTGATGGGCTATAGTATGTTACTCCAAAATGGACTGTCCTATGTCAGATCTGGACTCCTTGGCCAACACTGTGATGTTGTCAGGTGCCAGTGGTGAGACACTACCTGCTTACTCATTAAAGGCCCCTCTTCAGACCTTCCTGGCATTTGGCCATCCTCACATCAGTAGTTACCAAGAAAGACTGATGCTGTCCTTGGTAAATCCAAACATGTGAGGCCACTGGGACTGGGACTGGGACTGCCTCTGGGTGCCTGGCTTCCTGGATCCCTAGTTCAGAGAGTTCCATCACCAAGAAAGTGATGTAGGTCACTTCCTTCAGGAACTGAATGAGGTCACTGCCTTGGCAACCACTTTGTCCTAACAGTTGCTTCCAAGTGTCCCAATTGATGGAGTCTGCCCCTACTTCCTGTAACACTTTCACAAGTTTGAATGGTATATCAAACATAGGCACCCGGGAACAGCTCTCCACACAGGCCTGGTATTGTCCATCTTCTCTACATTAAGAAAAGAGAGACTGCTTCAGACACACCGCTTCATCCTGACCAGGTTGTTTGTCGTGGAAGATGACTTTTGCTCTCTCAGGTCCATCATAGCTTCCTATATCTTCCCCAGGGTTCATTTCTGCATGGACCTTTTTGTTTCTCAGCAGGTGGAAGATTTCTTACATTCCTGTATTGAAAGACCAACTCTGTCCCTGCTTTTCTGTAAAGTTAGATTGAGGGAACAGAGTATGGTTAGGGTTAATAACATGTTTGATTTGGCTTAGGAATCATTCTGCTGGATGAATAATGTTATTGGGAACCTGCGATATTTATAAGAATATATAGAGGGGAAATATATGTATGAAAACAGAAATCTAGGTAAGATTTGAAGCCCAGAAGGGAATTGGATCCTTGATTGGGATACTTAGGTTTGAATTATGTTCTGCACATATGTCTCAGATAAATCTATACACAATGGCATAGGACCTTGTACCTTGGATGATTGAATGTCAAAGAAAACATCCAGTCAAAAAAGGATAGTTGGTAGGATTAGGAAGATAGTTGGTAGGATTAGGAAAAAGAGTGAGTATAGGATTTGGACAAAAAGTTCTTTAGCAATAGGGTTTCGGGTAGAGAGAAAATGTAAATGTCATCAGATGTGAAGACTCAGTCACAATGATGAACTGGGGAAAATATGTATGAAAGCAGATATCAATAGAGACATTAGAAAATCAGGCAAATGATAAAGTGATCGATAGGATTAGACATTTTCAACAGGCTTGAGTTTGAATAAATAATATTAGGAAGAAACAAATATGTAGTCACCAATAGGATTGACATTTGAGAGCATTAGGCAACCTGGACATGGGTGATGTTCATAATCAATACTCACATTCCATTTAGGCTTTGGTACAGTCGTAAGTGTGACTTTGCATTTTGTGGCCAGAATATTACTGTGATAAAATGTATATGTAGATCAGGTGACATGAGTATTTGTTGCACCATTTCTGAGAGCAATATTTTGAAGAGATATAAATTAGTATTGGGGGCACAAATAGGTGTACCATGTGTGTATGAATATAGAGAGAATGCATGAATAGACCATACTGTGAATAAATAATATAATTGTTTCCAAATTTAGAAATTGGAATAAATTGATATCCCAAAATACACAGGAAATCTTACATTGATATACATACATTCATTCCAACCAGTTATACATCTAATGGTAATATTAGGGTTGTAGTTTATCATAAAATGTGTGTGAGTTTTGCTTCCAAATTGATTATGGAAATCGAAAATAATGTGTTTGGAAAGAAGTCTCATGAAATAACCAGTCAAAAACAAGGAGGAATACATGTGTTCTGAAGCAGGAAGTGATTGAATGTGTTACAAATGTCTTTAAATTTGTGAACTTGTGGATGAAATGTATATTCTACGATGTATAAAAACTGAAGAAATAGTAATGTACCAGTGTTGAATTAAAAAAACATCAAAATACACATCATGTCCCATAGAAATCTACTTTCCTTGATGTTAAATTGGGTCAGTTACTGTAGAAATATAAGGCTTTGTTTGCACCATTCACTGAAGTGAGTTTTCAGTTCAAGGAAACAAATATGTATTTCAGGTGGATGAATATTTCTAAAAACAATCTTATGAAAAGTTGATTATAAAACCACATACATGAACATGAGTGAATTATTTAGGGAGTGTATAATAAGACACATATATTTCATATTTTGAAAATTATATATATATATATATATATATATATATATATATATATATATATCACAGATACATTAGAAATTAGCAATATATATGCCAATCAAAATTCATCATGAAATATATATCATTCACAGATCCAAAAATATTAATTTTACTAAACATGGATTTATGTATAATGTTTTTCAACTAAGAAGCTCACTCATAGTTTGAATTTTCAGTTCCAAAAATATTTAGGAGGAGTGATCTCTTCTCATACTTTGTATCTCCCAAGTTAGCCACCTCACAAAAATGTACGTGTGATACCAGGTAGGATTTTATATGTGCATATAAAAATACATGTGCTAAATTGGCTACAGAAAAAGGGAGACAGAAATTCACATATGTGTTAACTTTAAAAACACATGGAGGACTATTTCAACAAAAAATTAACAAGATTTATAACTCCTACCCTATATCATGCAAAAGGCAAGACCAACTATACGCCATGCCTCCTCTCAACTGCTTGTATTTCTATTCTGTTTGGGTTATATTTCTCCATCATATTAGGATTAGTAGTCAGAGTCTAGTAGGGTATGTGTTAGTGTCAGGGATTCAGTATTTTGAATGGAAAATTGAAAAATGAATCCAATGTGTATGTAAATATGTGCTACACAAAAATCTTCCCACTCTCATTCAGAACAATGCCTTGACAACACCTACGGCCCAAGTATGACACAATCAGAGGAGAAGAGTTAGAAAATCCGTGAATACATATATAGAATGGAATATGATCAGGAGTTCACAACCTTGGAAGTGGTAGAGGAGTTTCCAAAAGTAAGGGACAGGGTAAACCCTCCACAAACATGAAGGTCTGCTGGCCTAGAGACTTCTTGAGAAACTGCCTGTGAGGCTGGGCACTTGAAATATATGTTGTTGTCAGGAGCTTTAGCTTCCTTTATAGTGAGACCATAAAAGCTGGGTCTGCATCAATGTGACCTGGAGGACATGGTTTCTTATTTTCCAATGAACATGAGACAGCAGTGCTGAATTTTCCATTGTAGGTAAACTGTGGCCCCTGGGGGCTAAATGTCTCCCTGTGTGGACGTTGAATCCATATGGTCATCCTCTATTTTCGTGGTGTTTCTTGCTGCTGTACTGGGAGTTGGGTATTTGCTTCATGAAATACAAGGAGTTCAACGGGGACACAGTGCGGGAGGGATTTCTGTCACGTGTGGTGGGTCAGGGTCTGCAGAAGAATACAAGAACCAGGCTTCTATCCCACATAGCTTGCCCCCTTGACCATAGCAACCTGATTCTGAACAATGTCCTGAAACCTTTCTATGTAACAAGGTGCCTTTACATATAAGGGTCTGCTGGCTTCACCATGTCAGTCACAAGCCATTTGGAATCCAATGACAGATCTACATGGCCCCACCACAGATGTTTTATCACACACCTGCCCACCATTGCTCTAGGCCCACTACTCAGCAGGACCCAACTTTCTGGCATCTCTGTTAAACACCATTTTCATGAAAACGAGTCAATCAAGGCACTGTCCGGTATACTCATTGTTGGGAAAAGTATAAACGGCAGCCATACCCCAGAAAAAAACCCCAATATGGTGCCTAAGGACTTCTTCTTCCTACCTTCTTTTTTCTGCAGTGGTGCGAAATGTTTCCACCCGTGTGAACTCTCTTGCTGGCGCCAATTTGAAATCTCGCTGGTGGGAAACCTTAGCCCCAATAAGAACTAATTCCTGGGCTCCAGAGCTGATATCTGAAAGAACTTACCAATAAACGTTTTGCCTGCCATTTATCTAAGCCCTTCCATCTTCCCCTTAGTTCTATATAAGCACACAGCTTTTTGCAATAAAATTGGAATTCTCCCAGCAAAGTGCCTTTGCGTGGGAAGTTCTTTCATTCTGTTGCCCCGTGTGAGAATATGGGTGAGCTGTTTCTAACAAGAGCCCTGTCCCCTGCCCCGCCAAGACACTCCGCCCTGGTCCAGTCTTTTCAGATGCCGGCTTCCTGCACTCACAACAGATCTGATATATGTAAGCCTCCCCTGACCCTGGCTCTCCAACTCCCTTCAGGCTACCGCTGGTTTTGTGACCGTGATCATCTGGCACACTCTAGACGCCCTGTAGGGGGCAGGAAATTCCTGCCACTAAGACCTTTACTGGTCGCAGTGGACCCTCTGGTGATCCGTTTTCCTTTGGGGCGTGAGGCTTCTGAGTTTACATGAGAGGCTCTTTGGTTTTTCTCCTCTGCTGCCGCTGCCGCTGCTGGCTAGAGTTGCTGTTTGCTGCAGGGTTGCTGTGTTGGCTGAAGCTGCCTCTCTGCTCGGGGAAAACTGAACTCCCGTCCTGGAACTTCATTCTGCCGGAACCAGAGTTCTGTTTTAATTACTGACTTTTTCTCCTGCGTTCGAAAACTTTCCTGACGTCAGGTTGCCCGTGGCTCCGAACCCATTGGGTCTCACAGATCGCACTTCACTGGTGACGACCAGGTAGTGCCCTCTGTATTTCCTCATGACGGCTGGTCATTTTGGGGACCCCCACCTGACCACCATTCACCCTGAGCTTCCTGGAAGCCGTTCCAGCCCGGGTTTTCTCTTTGTCTCTCTCGCTTACTCTTATTCTCTCTCTCTCTCTCTCTCTCTCTCTCTCTCTCTCTCTCTCTCTCTCTCTTCCTTCTCTCCCTGTGACAATGGGCACCTCTTCATCTGTACCTGAAGCCTCACCTCTCAAATGTTTAATAAAAAATCTGGCCACACTCTCCCTCACACCAGACATCAAGCCCAAACTTCTAATCAAATTCTGTACCCAAGATTGGCCTACATATCCACTGGATAATGGAAATCATTGGCCTCCAGAAGGCTCCTTACATCCAAACCTTCTCTGGGATCTTTTTAACTACTGCCAGCATCTGAAAAAGTGGAGTGAGATTTCCTGCATTTAAGGTTTTAGCCTTCTCACACAGCACCCTGTCGCTGCTCCTCCTGCCCTCCCTCTCAGGTCCTCCTTGTTTGCAAACCCTTCTCTTCCCCTACTTCTACTCCTGACTTCACAGATTCTTCCTCATTCAGCCCAGCAGACTAACCCCCACCTTATCTCCCAGTCCTATCTGCCCCTTCTCTCCCGCTATACCCTCCTCTTCCTCTGCCTGATTCCAAGGATCCTCAGCCTTCCATTTCATCCTCCTCCCCTCCGCCCTCTTCTGCCTGCTCCACCTCCTCCTCTTCCAAAGAGACACTCCCTTCCCCTCCCTCTCCTTCCTGTCTGCCTCCTGCCTCTTTCAGTCCTCCTGTTACCAGGTCTAAGGGACTCCTTCCCACCCCCAAGACCATCGCACCCCTTCGTGAGGTAGCTGGTCCTGAGGGTGTCATCAGAGTCCACGTGCCCTTCTCCATGTCGGACATTACTCAGCTAGAGAGGAAGTTAGGCTCATTCACCACTGACCCCACCACTTACATTCACGAGTTTCAATGGGTCCTGCAAGCATATAGCCTCACTCAACATGACATCTACATGCTCTTGGCCAATACACTTCTCCCTGAGGAAAGGCAATGGGTCTGGGAGCTAGCCCAAGCCCATGCTGATGAAAATCATAGGACCAATCCTAACCACCCCACAGGCCCTCATGCTGTCCCAGAGCAGGATTCTCTATGGGATTACAACACCCCTGAAGGCTTACAGTCTCGTGACCTTTTTACATCCTGCCTCTTGGCGGGCCTGAAAAAGGCCATCCGTAAGGCTGTTAACTTTAAAAAGGTGCAGGAGGTCATTCAAAGGAAGGAGGAAACACCTTCAGAATTCCTGGATAGACTAACCAAGGCCCTTCAACAGTACACAAACCTCAACCCAGAAACCCCTGATGGCCGTCATGTCTTAATGACATATGTTCTGGCCCAAAGCTACCCTGACATTAAAGCCAAGCTTAAAAAGCTTGAACAGGGCCCTGCTACTCCTTAGACCAAAATCTTCATTTTCAAGGTTTTTTATGATAGAGAGGATGAAAGTGAATGCCGTAGGCAGAGGGCTGAAAATGCCAAATTCCAAATGTTGGCCCAGGTCATTCAGAGAAGGCCATCACCACGCCATCCCAATATGACACCCCCGGGAGCTTGCTTCAAATGTGGTAAGGAGAGACATTGGGCCAGGGATTGTCCTTCACTGAGGACACCGTACAACCCCTGCCCAAAATGCCATCAAAGGGGACACTGGGGGGCAGACTGCCCAACAACCCCAAAGGGAGATTGGTCAGCCGCCCGGCAACCACAGCCTCTCTTGGGCTTGGCAGAGGAGGATTGACGGAGTCCTGGGCTTTCCCTCCAGACTATTACCATCAAGAATCAAGAGCCTAGTTTTACCTTCCTGGTGGATGGATGCTTCATTACCTTCCTCTTGGATACTGGTGCCGCTTTATCAGTCTTAAGGGAGTATTGGGGTTCTACCACACCCTCAAAAACTCCTATTGTCAGGGTAGGAGTTAAACAGATTTTACCTCAAACCCCCCCATCATGTTATATGCAGGGATCCCTTTTGTCCTTCACTCACTTCTTTTTCGTTATGAGCCATTGCCCCATTCCCCTTCTGGGAAGGGACATACTCTCACTATGAAAAGTCACCATTCACATATCACCCCACACCTCTCCTATCTCTCATTTCCTCATGATGTTCCTAGGGGCAGATACACCTCCTTCATGCACTCCTCCATGACTCTCTAAACTAGTTAAGCCTGAGGTTTGGGACACAACTACACCCTTTATGGCTAAATGCAGTCCTATTCATATTGTCTTACGGGACCCTTCCAGATATATTAGTCAACCACAATATCCACTCACAACCACAGCCCTCCTTGAATTAGAACCCATCATCCAGGATTTATTACGAAAGGGGTATCTTAGGCCTACACACTCTCCTTTCAACACCCCCATTCTGGCACTTAAGAAACCTAACGTGTCCTACAGGCTGGTTCAAGACCTTCTCCTTGTCAACTCCTCTGTGGTCCCCATCCACCCGCTAGTGCCCAACCCTTACACCCTCCTCTCTCAGATTCCTGCCACTACTACCCACTTCTCGGTCCTAGATTTAAAAGATGCATTCTTTTCTATTCCCTTGTTCTCAGAATCTCAGAATATCTTTGCTTTTACGTGGACTGACTCTCACATCCACCATTCTCATCAGCTTTCCTGGACTGTCCTCCCACGGGGATTCAGCCCCCATCTCTTTTGCCAAGTTCTTGCCCAGGACCTCACATCCTTTCACCCGACCTGTCCTGACTCTATTCTCCTTCAATATGTCAATGACCTTCTTCTATGTAGTCCCTCTGGGAACACTCTCAATCCCACACCGCTCAGCTTCTTAATTTCCTAGCAGACAAGGGCTATAGGGAGTCTCCCCACAAGGCACAGGTTTCCCAGTCTTCTGTCACCTCTCTTGTTTTTTGCCTTACACCCGGGAAAAAGGAAATAACACTGGATAGGAGGCAACTCCTCTCTGATCTTCCAGTGCCCCATATGAAAGCCAAAATACTATCATTCCTAGAAATAGCAGGTTATTTTAGGGCCTGGATCCCAAATTATTCTCTTCTATCCAAACCCCTGTATGACCTAGCAAATGGACCCCCTAGTGAATCTTTTGTCTTCTTCCCCATCTACCACTTCCGCAGGCTTCAGCAACTCCTCTTAAAGGCACCTGCCCTTCACCTTCCTGATCTTTCAAGACCATTTCATCTATATGTCCATGAAAAAGGGGGGCAAGCACTTAGGGTCTTAGGTCAAAACTATGGGCCTACATTTGCACCTGTGGCATATTTTCCAAGAAACTAGACTCTACCATTCGTGGGTGGGCCCCTTGCTTAAGAGCTCTGGTTGCTGGACAAATTTTACACAAAGAAGCCTCTAAGCTGACTTTTGGGGCACCTTGAACTATCCACTCCCCACATCACTTGAAAGATCTTTCAGCTTATAAGGGCCTTCAAACCCTTCCTCCATCCAGAGTTCTGTCGCTCCTCACTTTCTTTCAGGAAAACCCTAATATTACTTTCCTCCCATGCTCTGCACTGAACCCTGCCTCACTGCTCCCAATGACTCCCACGTCTAACACACCAACTCATAATTGCTTGGAAACCTTAGATGATTTCCTCCGCTGTCATTGTTCCATTTCTGAGGAACCACTCACCAAGCCTGACCTTATCTGGTTTACTGACAGCAGTTCCTTTAGGCAGAACTGCACTCATTACTCTGGATACGCTGTAGTTTCAGCCACTGAGATTATAGAGGCCAAAGCTATGCCTTCAGGAACTACCAACCAGCAGATTGAACTTATAGCAGCCACGCGTGCCTGCCTACTAGCACAAGGCAAATCCCTCACCCTCTATACTGATTCAAAATATGTCTTCCAGATCTTATTATCCCATGCTTCAATATGAAAGGAGGGAGGCCTACTTACCACCAAAGGTAATGCGATCACTAATTCGGCTCTTTTAACCAATCTGATAGAGGCCTCCCACTTACCCACCCAGTTGGGAGTTGTCCATTGTAGGTCACATCAGAAGGACGGCTCTCTTATCACTGAGGGCAATGCCAAAGCTGACCAGGCGGCACGAATGGCTGCTACCACTTCCAATTATGGCCCCCATGGGGGACATATTATGGCCACTTTAGACAGCTCATCTGAAGCCCCTACTTCTTCCAGTAAGAACAAAAATCTTTTCAAGTTCCTTCATACTCTACACCATTCCAATTCTCAGTCTTTGACCCTTTTTTTACAGAGCTTCTTCTCCCTCAACCCTTCTGACATAGCCATGCTAGAGAATATAGCCTCTAATTGTCAGATATGTCAGCGGACCAACCCTCATACTCCTTTAAGGCCCGAACCTTTCCCTTTCCACCAAGCCCGGAGACACATTCCCGCTGCTGACTGGCAAGTAGACTTCACCAACATGCCCACAGTATGGCACACTAAATACCTCCTTGTCTTTGTGGACACTTTCTCTGTTTGGGTTGAGGCATTTCCCACTTCCAATAAAAAGGCTTCCACTGTAGCTTCAATCTAACTGACAGACATCATCCCCAGGTTTTGTATGCCGACTTCCCTACAATATGACAATGGCCCTGAGATTATTTCTAGGATCACAAAAAAGGTCTCTCAAGCCCTCTCTTTCAAGTGGCATTTCCACTGTCCATATTACCCCCAGGCTTCAGGGAAAGTGGAAATGGTAAATCGTACTCTAAAGGAAGTCCTTACCAAATTGACAATGGAATTAAACTTAGACTGGGTCAAAATCCTTCCCTTGGCTTTGCTTCGAATCAGAGCTCTCCCTAAGAAACCATCTTTACTGTCTCCCTTTGAGATAATGTATGGAAGACCTCTTATACCCCCTGGGTTGGTCATTTCACAAGGACCTCTCACCCGAGATTTGTCTTTGCCTCTCTTGTTTCATCTCCGCTCGGAACACTGGAAATATCAGTACTGGCTTCTTCCAGACCCAGTCTCCTCTCCAAACACTCCTCCCTTAACACCTGGGAGTCTAGTCTATTATAATACCCCAGAGGAGAAAGGGACTCTTGCACCAAAATGGGAAGGCCCCTATCCTGTCATTCTCTGTAACCCCACCGCCGCCAAACTCTCCTTATCAGACAACCATCTCACTCCCTGGATTCCCATTTCTAGGTTGAAGCCATATCACCAGGAGGCCCCACCTGCTGACGACAGGACCACCCCAGAGGAACTCCAAGAATCACCTCCTGAACCTCCCCTTTACTCCTGCTTTCCACACCCATCTCACCCATTTAAGTTGCGGCTCACACGGTGTTCCCTGCAGCCCAATTCCTCTTAAAGAAGGCACAATGAGCTCTCCCAACACCCTAGTCTTCTCTAACTGCTTGTTTTTTTGTGCTCTGCTTCTTTTCTGTGCGCTGTTGGGACTTGTCTTTACCCTCCTAACCTACCATGTATTTATTCACTCTTCGGGAACGATACTCAGAACATGGCATGCAGAAGGTCCGCGCAGTGGATGCAACTACTTGCTTCATCCACAACTGCACCTCTATTTCCCTAAAATTGTCACCTTCAAGGACCTTCGTCCCTGGTAGCTGGAACTGGCCTTTCATTTGCTTCCTTTTTAATCAAACCAAAGACTATTGTCATTGGTGGCCTGAGATATATAATGGGTGTCCCTATTGGTCATGCAGGTTCCATGATGAACGTGGTAGCTGTTCTTACCACTCACTTGGCTACCCTGAAGGGTGGACTTCTGGTTACCTAAAGTGGCATAAAGGCTCTTCATCCGATAACAATGGATCATATACTTCAGATACACCTGACCCCAAGGCCAAACGTTGGGGCTATGTTGAGTTTGCTGTCTATGCTCGGACAACCTCAGCCAGACCCACATGGTGGATGACTGTTGGCCGCACCCTGATTACGCCACCTAAGGCAACCATCCAGGTAGTCGAACACATTAAGGAGTCAGAATCAAAACTTCGAGATCTTATCCATAGCTCATCCAAAGAGGATTCAGAGCCTTCAACCCCCTAAGGTCCCCCTTCCACATGGCTCAATTTGCTACACCAAACTCTTCGATTATTAAACTCCTCCATTCTTTTGGTGCCTACTTCTCAGTGCTTTCTCTGTGCTTCACTTAGTCGTCCACTTCTAGCAGCGGTCCCATTAGCGGCAGAAAATATTTCAGCAAAAACCTACAATTTCTCTAAGTAAGGACAACCCCTACATGTGACACATATCCCACTGTGGGAAAGTTATTCCAACAATACTTTATTTCCTTTCATCTGTATCCACCTGCCAATAATGAATCCTTTACCCATTTGTTCCTTGAGCTATAGCACCCCATAGAGCCCTGCGTTTATGCAACCTGGACATTTCATCTGGTGTAATTGGTCTTTAAGTACCTCAACGATCAATGTCTCTGGCACCTGTATCTTGGTTACTGTAGTTCCTCTGCTTTCTTTGTATACTCCCACTGAATTCCGACAGTTGGCCCTACCTTCCCGCACCCGTAGGGCAGTCTTTCTGCCGGTTCTGGTAGGCCTCACTTTAACAACCTCAGTGGCGAGTCTCGGTCTCTCTGGTGGAGCTATAGGTCATGCTCTATGGGCATCCAATGACGTGCAACAAAAACTGCAGGAAGCACTCGATACCACTGCTGAGTCTCTTGGCTCCTTGCAGTGGCAGGTTACTTCATTGGCACAAGTGGCTTTACAGAACCGAAGGGCAATTGATCTTCTCACTGCAGAAAAAGGGGGTACATGCCTATTCCTCAGAGAGAATGTTGCTATTATGTTAATGAATCTGGGCTAATAAAAAAAAAGTTGTTAAATTGCAGGAATTATCGACCCAATTGCTCAAACCTACCTCCTCCAATCCCATAACGAGGTTCTTCCAATCCTATCTTGCCATGTACTTACTACCTCTCTCTGGGCCCCTTATTGGGATGCTCCTTTTTTGTGCTCTCTTGCCCTGCATAATGAAGTTCCTTCAAACCCAACTGCAAAAAATTCGTAATCAAACTTTCAACCAGCTTTTGCTTAGGCACTACCAGCCTCTGATGACCGACGAACCCCCAACATCTCCAAGAGAACAGTTCACTCCGTGATGAAGCTCACTACCAGGCACGATGGAATGCAATGGACATCAGACAGTGGGAGACAACAAGCTCGGAAAACCTCTTAATCTGCCATCCTGGATTCTTGAATCTTTATGACCTTCTAAGCTTCCTCATGGCCCTTGGCCTCTTCTATGTCACTCCCCCAACATGGAACTTCTGCCAAAAATTGACCTTTGCTTTAATTTTTATCTTCATTCTGTTTTTATTCACTCTGATCTTCTTCAGGTCCTGTGGCACCTTGTCCAGGCAACGCTTCCAGTATTTTCTAGAGTCTCTGTTACAGGACCAGTGGCTGATACCAACAATCTCCTCCATCCGGGACTGGTTCCATGCCATCGACAACTTGTGGCTTCAGGGAACTTTCATTGACTTCACCCCTACGGAAGTAGCTGTCTATAGCCACTGGGTTTTATTTCTTGCTGCCATGATATTCCCAGACCTGCCCCCCGAGCATTCCTCCCCTTCCCTTTCTAGGCCTCACAGCACCCCCATACAGCAGGAAGCAGCCAGATCTAAAAACGACGCCCCACTTCCTAAGAAAACAAAAAGGGAGGAATGTTGGGAAAAGTATAAATGGCAGCCATACCCCAGAGAAAAACCCCAACATGGTGCCTAAGGACTTCTTCTTCCTACCTTCTTCATTTCTGCAGTGGTGCGAAAAGTTCCCGCCCTTGTGAACTCTCCCGCCAGTGCCAATTTCAAATATCACTGGTGGAGAACCTTAGCCCCAATGAGAACTAATTCCTGGGTTCTGGAGATGATATCTGAAAGAACTTGCTTTCAATAAACGGGTTGCTGCCATTTATCTAAGCCCTACCATCTCCCCCTTAGTTCTATATAATCACACAGCTTTTTTGCAATAAAATTGGAATTCTCCCTTTGAAGTGTCTTTGCGTGGGGAATTATTTCACTCATGATCAGCAACATGACATCCAAAGGTTCTCCAGTGCCACCTGGTCATGGAAATTTCAGAAATTTTTTGGTATTTATTTAGCCATTTTTGAAGGATGATGTTGGAGGCACTGTGGGTTTCAATTCATGCAGGAACCATTATATGGTAAGGAAGCTCATTTCAATGAAATCTCTGGAGAACACTCACAGGCAATCCTTCACAAAGAGTGGCCAAAAGGTCACATGAAGCCAGGATCATTGAGGTCTACAATGTGAGTTCCATGTGTGTTTAGACTCTCAACTATGGATGCCAAGTCTTTCAGAATAAAATCATGTGATATCCTGGCTGAGATTCCCAGTGCAATCTGGAAAGCCACCCTGGCCCTTGATCTCAGTTTCCAAGGGCGATTCTCATGCGTGGCCTCCTAAAATCCCAACACATTTCATGGCAATACTTCTCTGAGGTCAGTTTCAGAACTCAGTCTCTAAGAGGAATCACACCAGAGTTCAAGCCCAGGTGGATCCAGTCATCTCTTTCAACCGCTACACAAATGACCACAATTAAAACCAAAACACTCCCACATGGCCATCATCTTCTTCCATATAGACACTAATCATAAACTCTGGCTGGAGTTTTCCATGAGGGGTGCAGCCCAAGACAGTCTCAAAAATAAGCTCTCTTGCCCCTCATTTGCCTAAATTCACGGTGGCCTGGACACCCATCCTGTTAACCAGGAGTTATCAAATAGGCCAGGTGTTAATACTGCTCTGCATCTCCAATTTGAGGCCTACTGACTGTCAGGTATAGATTCTTTATATGATTTGGAGTCATGAGAAAACCCAAAAACCTATGTGCTAGCCTCTGCAGGGCTTTGAATAAATAATTTGACCCAAAGGATCCCTATTAACACTTGATGGGGGTCAGGAAACTTACAAATGAATGTGAGAAACTTCATTCACAATAACTGCTCTTTTGGCCATTGTGGTTTTGGGTGCACTCATGGCATATCTCTTTACATAAATCAGGTGCTGAGAATCTAAGCCACAACCTCACACAGGGCCACGAGGTTTATTCAGACACATTCCTTTCCAAAGCAATTAAGCAAAGAGCAACAGGTGATGCCCATTCATTTGCATTTGAAAACTGTTTTCTTCAGGCTTCACAATGGGGTGGCCTTAGGCAAAGACCTTCCTGACATTCAGGGCAACAGAAGAACAATTGATAAGCAAAAGGCCCAAAGCAGGGTTTCTCCACTGAGACTTTCTTGGTCACACTGATATCTGAGTTTTCTGAGATGCTCGCCATTCACTTCAGCTATCCAGTACATGGCCATGTCACAGATCTTGGAGGTGGTACATATCTTGGACACAAAACCATGAGCCTATTCTGGAGAGTGGCTTGAATTCCGGAAGGAAACAGAAACTTAGGAAGATAGCAATTGTTGCCCATGGATAAGGCAAGCCTCAGTTCATTCATAAGTTGGGCAAGATGAATGCTGGGAATCTTTCTACTATACAGGACACATCAATTGTTGCATTCTCTTTTCTAATATCTACAACCACGGACACAGTGGATACACAGACATAGAAACACTCGCCTTGTCAAACTACTTACTAGAAGAAGTCCACTCCAAATCAAACAAACCACCTTTCCTACCTATTCTCAGATCATGAGACAAAACCTGAATCACACCCACAAAGGCACATCCTTCCCCCATGTAACTCTATGACTATCCGGAGTGTCCTTTGAGTGGTGGGCCAAATTATGTTCCCCCAAAATGGCCTGTCCTATCTCAGATCTGGTCTCTTTGGCCAACTCTGTGAAGTTGTCAGGAGCCAGCAGTGAACCACCACCTGCTTTCTCAGGAAAGGACCCTATTCAGAGCTCTCCTGGTATTTGGCCATCCTCACATCTGTAGGTACCAAGAAAGACTGACACTCTCCTTGGTAAATCCAAAAAAATGAGCCAATGGGTATTGGACTGGACTGGCTCCAGGTGCCTGGCTTCCTGGATCCGAAGTTCAGAGAGTTCCATCACCAAGAAAGTGAGGTAGATCACTTCTTCAGGAACTGAATGAGGTCACTGCCTTGACAACCACTTTGTACGAACAGTTGCTTTCAAGGGTCCCATGAGATGGAGGCTGCCCCTACTTCCTGTGACATTTTCATAAGTTAGAATGGTATATAAACCATGGGCACTCGGGAACCACTCTCCACCTAGGACTGGTTTGGTCCATCTTCTCTACATTAAGAAGAGAGAGGCTGATTCATACACATCCCTTCATGCTGACGAGGTTGTTTGCCATAGAAGATGACTTTTCTCTCTCAGTCTTTCATAGCTGCCTACATCTTCTCAAAAGATCATTTCTGCATGGACCTTTGATGTTCTCAACAGGTGGAAGATGCCCTACATTCCTGTATTGTAAAACTAACCCTGTCCCTGCTCTTCTGTAAAGTTTGATTGAGAGAACAGTGTATGGTTTGGTATAATAACATGTTCAATTTGGGTTAGGAATATTTCTGCATGACAAATAATGGTATTGGGAAACTATGATATTTACAAGAATTTATAGGTGAAATATAAGTATTAAAATAGAAATCTAGGGAAGATATGTAGCCCAGAAGGGCATTGGGCCCTTAATTGGTACACATAGCTTTGAATGATGTTCTGCCAAAAATGTCTCAGATAAATCTATATACAATGGCATAGGAGCTTGTACCTTGGATGATTGAATGTCGAAGAGAACATCCACTCAAAAAGAGATAGTCGGTAGGATTAGGAAGATAGTCGGTAGGTTTAGAAAGAAGAGTGAGTATAGGATTTAGACCAAAAGATCTTAAGCAATAGGGTTTCGGGTAGACAGTGAATGTAAAAGTCAGCATATGTGAAGAGTCAGTCACAATGATGAACAGGGAAAATATGTAGGAATACAGACATAAATAGAGACATTACTAAATCAGGCAAAGTATAAAGTGAGTGATAGGATTAGACATTTTCAACAGGCTTGAGGTTGAATATATAATCTTAGAAGAAACAAATATGTAGTCACCAATACGATTGACATTTCAGAGCATTAGGAAACCTGGACATGGAAGGTTTTAGTAATCCATGCTCACTTTTCATTTAGGCTTTGGTACAATCTTAAGAGTGACCTTTGCTTTTTTGGTCCAGAATATTACTGTGATAAAATGTATATGTAGATCAGATGACATGAGTATTTCTTCGACCATTTCTGGCAGCAATATTTAAAATATGTATAAATAAGTATTGGGGTACAACGAGGTGTACCCTGTGTCTATAAATATAGAGATAATGCATGAATAGATCATACAGTTAATAAATAATATAACTGGTTCCACTTTAAATAATGGATTGAATTGATATCTGAAAATATATAAGAAATCATATATTGATATAGAATCATTCATAACAACTAGTTATACGTCTAATTGTAATCTTAGTGTTATGGTTTATCATGAAGAGTGTGTGAGTTTTGCTTCAAAAGTGATTATGGAAATCGAAAATAATGTGTTTGGAAAGAAGTCTCATGAAAAGACCAGTCAGACACATGGAGGAATACATGTTTCTGAAGCAGAAGGTGATTGAAAGTGAAATAAATGCCTATAAATTTGTGAACGTGTGGATGAAATATATATGCTATAATGTGCATAAACTCAAGAAATAGAAATGTACCAGTGTTGAATAAAAATGAACTTCAAAATAAATGTCATGTCCCATAGGAATCTACTTGCATTGATATTAAACTGGGTTAGTTACTGTAGAAATATTAGGATTTATACGCACTATTCACTGAAGTTAGTTTTCAATACTAGGAAACAAATATGTATTTCAGGTGAATGAATATTTCTGAGAATAATCTTGTGAAAATTTGATTATAAATCCACATATATGAACAAGAATAAATTTAGGGAGTGTATAATAAGACACATATGTTAAATATTATGAAATATCTGGAGAGTATATATATATATATATATATATATATATATATATATATATATATATATATGCCAATCTAATTACACAGTGAAATATATATCATCCACAGATCCAAAAATATTCATTTTAGTCGATATGGATTTATGTATAACTTTTTTTAACTAGGAAGCTCCCCCATAGGTTGAATTTTCAGTTCCTACATCATTTAGGAGGAGTGATCTCTTCTCACAGTTTGTATCTGCCAAGTCATGTAACTCATGAAAATTTGCGTGTGATACCAGGTAGGATTCTATATGTGCATATAAAAATACATGTGCTGAATGGACTACAGAGAAAGGGAGACAGGAATTCACATATTTGTTAACATTAAAAGATCATGGAGAACTATTTCAATTAAAAATGGACTAGATTTATAACTCCTACCCTATATAATGCAAAACGCAAGTCCAAAAATACAACATGCCTCCTCTGAACTGCTTGTATTTCTATTCTGTTTCGGTTATTTTTCTCCATCATATTATGATTAGTACTCAGAATCTATTAGGGTATGTGTTAGTGTCAGGGATTCAGTATTTCAAATGTAAAATAGAAAAAGGAATCCAATGTGTATACAAATATGTGCTAAACAAAATCTTCCCACTCTCATCCAGAACAATTCCTTGACATTACCTTCGCCCAAAGTAAGACACAATTAGAGGAGAAGAGTTAGAAAATCTGTGAATATATATATGGAATGGAATGTGCTCAGGGGTTTACAACCTTGGCAGTGGTAGAGGAGTTTCCAAAAGTATGGGACAGGGTAAAAACTCCATAAACATGGAGCTCTGCTGGCCTAAATACTTCTTGAGAAACTGCCTCTGAGGTTGGGCACTTGAAATATATGTTGTTGTCAGGAGCTTTAGCTGCTTTCTAGTGAGACCATCAAATCTGTGTCTGCATCTATGTGACCTGGAGGAAATGGTTTCTTATTTTCCAAAGAAACATGAGGCAGCAGTGCTGAATTCTCTCTTTGTAAGTAAACGGTGACCATTGGGGGATAAGTGTCTTTTCATGTGGACTGTGAAGCCATTTGGTCATCTTCTATTTTCGTGGTGTTTCTTGCTACTGCACTGGGACTTTGGCAATTGCTTCATGAAATTAAAGGAGTTCAACTGGGACACAGTTCTGGAGGCAAATCTGTCATGTGTGGTGAGTCAGCGTCTGCAGGAGAATGCACCAACCAGGCTTCTAACGCACATAGCTTGGCCCCATGTCCATAGCAACCTGATTCTGAACATTGCCCGGAAACATCTCCATATAACAAGATGCCTTTTCATGTAAGGGTCTGCTGGCTGCACCATGTCAGTCACAAGCCATTTGGAAGCCAATGGCAGATCCACATGGCCCAAAAACAAATTTTTTATCACACACCTTCCCACCACTGCTCTCGGCACATTACTCAGCAGGTTCCAAGATACTGGCATCTCTGTTCTACACCATTTTCATGAAGCCCAGTCAATCAAGGCACTGTCTGGTATACTCATGATCAGCAACATCCAAAGGTTCTCCAGTGCCACCTGGTCATGGAAATTTCAAAAATTTCATGGTATTTATCAAGGCATTTTTCAAAGATGACATTGGAGGCACTGTGGGTTTCAATTCATTCAGGAACCATTAAATGGTGAGGAAGCTCATTTCAATGAATGCTCTGGAGAACTCTCACAGGCAAGGCTTCCCAAAGAGTGGCCAAAAGGTCACATGAAGCCAGGCCCATTGAGGTCTACAATGTGACGTCCATGGGTGTTGTGACTCTCAACTATGGATGCCAAGTCTTTCAGAATAAAATCATGTGATATCCTGGCTGAGATTTCCCGGGCTCTTTGGAAAGCCACCCTGGGCCTAGATCTCTGTTTCCAAGGGTGATTCTCATAGGTGGCCTCCTAAAATCCCAACAAAATTCATGGCAATACGTCTCTGAAGTCAGTTCCAGAACTCAGTCTATAAGGGGAATCACACCAGAGTTCAAGCTCAGGTTTTCTCAGTCATGTCTTCCAACCGGACACAAATGACCAAAATTAAAACCAAAACACTCCCATATGGCCCTCATCTTCTTCCATATAGACACTAATCATAACCTCTGGCTGTAGGTTTCCATGAGTGACGGAGTCCAGGAGAGTGGCCAAAATAACTCCCTTGCCCTCATTGGTGTAACATCAGGGTGGTCTGGACACCCTTCATGTGAACCAGGATTGATCAAATATGCTAGACGTTAATACTTCTATGCTTCTCCAATTTGTGGAAAACTGAGTATCAGGTATATAGTTTTATGTGATTTGCCGTCATGAGAAAACACAAGCACCTCTGCAGGTCTTTGAAGAACTCATTTGACCCAAAGGATCCCTATTCTCACTTGATCGAGTTCAAGAACTTTAAAGATAAAGGCAAGAGACTTCATCCACAATGACTGCTCTTTTGACCAATTTGGTTTTGGATGCACACATGGGATCTCTCTTTACATCCATCAGGTGCTGAGAATCTGAGCCACAACCTCACATAGGGCCAAGAGGCTGATTCAGACACATCCCTTTCCAAAGCAATTAAGCAAAGAGCCACAGGAGATGCCCATTCATTTCCATTTGAAAACTTTTTCTTCAGTCTTCACAAAGGGGTGGCATGAGGCAAAGACCTTCCTGACATTCAGGGCAACAGAACAATAGGTTAGCAATAGGCCAAAAGCAGGGTTTCTCCACTGAGACTTTCCTGGTCACACTGATATCTGAGTTTTCTGAGATGCTCGCCATTCCCTTCAGCTATCCTGTACATGGCCATGTCACAGAGCTTGGAGGTGGTACATATCTTGGACACAAAACCATGAGCCAATTCTGGAGAGTGGCCTGAATTCAGGAAGAAATCAGGAACTTAGGAAGATAGCAGGTGTTACCCATCCATACGGCAAGCCGCATTCCATTCATAAATTGGGCAGGAAGAATGCTGGTAAGCTTTCTACTAGACTGGACACATCAATTGCTGCATTCCTTTTTTCTAATGTCTACAACCATGGACACAGTGGGATACACAGACATAGAAACCTTCGCCTTGTCAAAACCCTTATTAGAAACCGTCCACTCCAAACCAAACAAACCGCCTTTCCTACCTATTCTCAGAACATTAGACAAAATCACAAACACACACCCACACCCACAAAGGCACCTCTTTCCTCAAAGTAGGTCTCTGTCTATCGTGTGTGTCCTCTGACTGCTGGGCCATACTATGTTCCCATCAAATGGCCTGTCTTGTCTCAGATCTGGTTTCCTTGGCCAACTCTGTGAAGTTGTCAGGAGACAGCGGTGAGCCACTTACTGCTTTCTCAGGAAAGGCCACTCTTAAGATCTTTCCTGTCATTTGGCTATCCTCACATCAGTAGGTAGCAAGAAAGACTGACTCTGTCCTTGGTAAATCAAAAGAAGTGAGACCACTGGGACTGGGACTGGGACTAGATTTGTGTGCCTGGCTTCCTAGATCCCAAGTTCAGAGAGTTCCATCACCAAGGATGTGAGGTGAGGTCACTTCCTTCAGGAACTGAATGAGGTCACTGCCTTGGCAACCACATTGTCTTAACATTTACTTCCAAAGGTCCCATGAAATGGAGGCTTCCCCTACTTTATGTGACACTTTCACAAGTTAGGATGGTATATCAACCATTGGTAACTGGGAACAGCTCTCCACACAGGCCTGGTTTGGTCCTTCTTCTCTACATAAAGAAGAGAGAGGCTGATTCAGACACATCACTTCATGCTGACCATGTTGTTTGCAAAGGAAGATGACTTTTGCTCTCTCAGTTCCTTCATAGCAACCTACATCTTCTCTAGAGATCATTTGTGCATGGAACTTTTAGTTTCTCAGCAGTTGGAAGATTTCCTTCATTCCTGTATTTTAAGACCAACTCTGTCCTTGCTCTTCTCTTATGTTAGATTGAGGGAACAGTGTATGGTTAGGGTTAATAACAGGTTCGATTTTGAATAGAAATCATTGTGCTGGATGAATAATGGTATTGGAAACCTGCAATATTTACAAGAATATATAGGTGAAATATATGAGTATGAAAACAGAAATCTAGGTAAGATTTGAAGTCCAGAAAAGCATTGAGCCCTTGATTTCGGTATTAAGCTTTGATTTATTTTCTGCACAGATGGGATACTTTGCTTTGAATTATGTTCTGCAAAGATGTCTCAGATAAATTGATATATAATTGCATAGGACCTTGTAACTTGGATGATTGATTGTAAAAGAGAACTTCCAGTCAAAAAGGAGTAATCGGTAGTATTAGGAAGATAGTCGGTAGGTTTATATAGGAGAGTGAGTATAGGATTTGGAACAAAAGTTCTTTAGCTATAGGGTTTCGGGTATACAGTGAATGTAAATGTCAGAACATGTGAAGAATCAGTCACAATGCAGAACTGGGGAAAATATGTAGGAATGCAGATATCAATAGATACTTTAGGAAATCTGGCAAAGTATAGTTGGTTGTGAAATGTTAATAAAATAGGTACTTGTCACTTCCTGTTTTTCTGTATGCTTAATAAAACACTGTTGAAATCTTGAGAACTGTTTTCTAATCTTTTTCCCAGAATGTGCTGTCCCCAACTGCCAAACTGCAGAATGTACTCCCTCACCCAGTTGCACGCAAACTGCTCACTCGCCCAGACTCATCAATAAACTTCCCTCCCTGCCCACTTCAAGGAAAGTATATGAGCTCTGCTCTATTCAAATTAGCTCTGAGCCCCAGCATGCTGGACCCCCAATAAACCCTTTGCTTTTGCATGAGAGAGTCTTTTGGTGGTCTCTTCCCCCAACGCTCTCCCGACCTTTATATATGGAGGTTCCTTCAAGATCCGGCAGGGGCGGAAGAGAGACCTCAATGGGCTACTCTCAGGGAAAGTAAGGCACCTCTTTCTGGTTTCAGGTTTCAGGTTAGGGCTTGGCAAAATGGCTGTTGATGAAGTTGCATGAGCTCTCTTTGACGGTGGCTGGCAGATGTGTCACAGAGCCACAGGCTCTGGGGGACGCCACAGAGGACTCGGGAATCAAGGAACAATAGTCTCCTCGACTCAGTGATGTTTTGTTTCAGATTCGGTATTGCCAGCCCAGCGGGTTTTACTGGCTGCTCAGTCTTGGTCTCAGTGTTGGACGTTCATTGCCTGTCTTTATTATCTTGTCTTGTCTGTGTCGTGAGAGTTGCTTTTACTGTTTGTGTATCTTTCATTATGGGACAGGTCACTTCAATGCCTCTGTCTCTGACCTTGATCACTGGACCAAAGTCCGCTTAAGGGCTCAGAATCTTTCTTTTTCAGTAAAACGCTGGACCTGGCAGACTCTCTGTGCCTCAGAATGGCCCACCTTTGCATTCGGATGGCCCCAAGAAGGATCTTTCTACTTCGCACTAATTTAATAAGTCAGAGATATTGTCTTACAGCCAGGGCCACATAGCCATCCCGATCAACAGCCATATATCTTAACTTGGCAGGACCTCTGCAAATCTCCTCCTCCATGGGTGATGCCTTTCCTTGCCATGTCCCCGCTCCTACTCTTTTCCCCACGATCTCTCAAACCCTCTGCTCATCCTCCTCCTCCACCCTCTGTTCTCCCTGAGTCACAAGATTTGACTCTACTGGACTCTCATCCCCCTCCTTATCTTCTACCCTCATCCCACAACCCCCAACACCCTCTAAGTGATTCCCCTGCTGCTGACTCAGCCTCTCCGCCATTGGAGAAAGATAAGCCAGCCCAGCGCACTCCAGATAACTCCCCTGCAGCACACACAGCCCCTCCTCCCCTGGAGGAAGCTGGCCTGGCTAAAGGAACTCGACAGCGTCAAATGATTTAAAACCCTGAAACTCCCTTGTTGCTCCCCCTCCATTCCTATGGGCCAATGATTGACAACGGCCATGGAGGAAAAATGCAAGCCTACCAGTATTGGCCTTCTCCTCTTCAGACCTATATAAATGGAAAAATAACAATCCTCCTTTTACCGAGGACCCAACCTGGCTCTCAGGTCTGGTTGAGTCATTGATGTTTTCACACCAGCCTACTTGGGATGACTGCCAACAACTCATAGGGACTCTCTTCATGACAGAGGAACAAAAGAGAATCTTCCTGGATGCTAGAAAACAATATCCTCGGACTAGATGGGTGACCAACACAACTTCCCAACATAATCAAAGCCGGCTTTCTCTTGAAACGACCCAAGTGGGACCCCAACACATTTGAAGGTAGGGAGCATATGTCCACTTATCACCGGGCTCTAATAGTGGGTATCTTAGTGGCCGCTAGGCGACCAACTAATTTGGCCAAGGTAAGAGAGATTATTCAAGGGCCTGGTGAATCTACCTCTATGTTCCTAGAGAGAACTATGGAGGCATATAGGAGATATACTACTTTCGATCCTCAGGCAGAGGATCAAAAGGCATCTGTCACAATGGCCTTTATTGGGCAAGCTGCCCTAGATATTAAAAGAAAGTTACAATGCTTAGATGGATTACATGATATGATTTTGAGAGATTTAGTTAGAGAAGCCAACAAGGTATACTATAAGAGTGAAACTGAGGAAGAGAAGGGAGCAAAGGGAGGATGAGAGAAGCAAAAGACAGACTAAGGCATTGACTAAGGTCCTGGTCACAACAACAAACAGGCCAGAAATTAAGAAACAGAGAGACAGAAAGGGATACCTGGGCCCACACTAGAGGCCACCCCTGGCCTCAGATCAATGTGCCTACTCTAAAGAAAAGGACACTGGGCCAAAGAGTGCCCTAGAAAGAGACAGCCACGCCAGCCAGACATTCTGACTCTGGAGGATGACTAAGAAAGTCGGGGCTCAGATCCTCTCCCCGACCTCAGGGTAACTTTTGAAGTGGAGGGGACCCCAGTAAACTTTGAAGTAGATACAGGGGCAATATACTCAGCCCTTAAGGCCCCATTGGGCCCTCTATCAAATAAAAGGTCTCTAATTCCAGGTCTAAATGCAGTAAATATCAGACTTTGACAACTAAGGGGACCATGGACCAGGGGAAAGGATAAATCCATCACTCCTTCCTAGTAATCCCAGAATGCCCGGCCCCATTGATGGGCAGAGATCTGCTCACCAAGCTCTGGGCCAAAATAACTTTTAACCCTGAAGGCCCCCAAGTGGAATTTCTAAATCCTTCAGTAAATACTCCTATAATCATGGCTCTAACTATGTCAGTAGCAAATGTTCATCAACTCACTCATCTTTGTTCAAAGAAACTGCATTCATTCCTGAAAGATCAAGAACAGAGTTTTCCACTAACCGACTCACAGTGAAAGAAAATAACTGAATGGGTAACAAAAGCCTGCCAGGTCCATCAATTGGTTAATACTTACCCTTGCAAGCTTCCTGCAGGAAAGCACTTACGAGGAACCATACCAGGAAAATTCTGGGAAGTGGACTTTACTGAAATTAAGCCAGCAAGGTATGGACTTAAATATCTTCTAGTCTTTGAAGATACATTTTCAGGACGGATTGAAGCCTTCCCCACAAAAAAAAGAAAGAAAAAAGGAAAAAAAAAAGAAACAGAGCAAATGGTTGTCAAGAAGATCCTGGAAGACATTTATTCTCCCCTTGACGACCAGTAGTCTTAACCCTCATCAGCCCCTTAAGCAGCGATGGCTGATCACAAATCCTACTGGAAAAGAAGTATGGTCTATCTCACATATAGCCCCCTTATGGACCTGGTGGCCATCTCTCCACCCAGACATTTGTCAGCTGGCTATAGGTCTTTCCTATTGAGATATCCCTGATGAAGAGGATCCCACTAAAATTCCATTAAATCCCTTCGGTACCATAGAAAATGGAAACAAACATTATGGATGTAGGGACACGTGAGCCAGATGCAGGTTGGCTAGCCTAGATTACTATGTTTGCCCGGCGGAGTATCAAAGCCACAAACAGTCACGGCTGTGCGGGGGGGAGAGCAGACTTCTTCTGTAAGTCATGGGGCTGTGAGCATACAGGGACTGCCAGATGGAACCCAAACTCCTCATCAAATTCTGTAAACAGCATTGGCCATATTACCAATTAGATAACCAAAACCGATGGCCCCAAGAGGGGTCTCTATATCCTCAAATTCTGCGTGACCTTTTAAACTTCTGAAAGTGCTCAAAAGGGTAAAAGGAGATTCCCCTATGTGGAGGCCTTCTCCCTCCTTTCCTCACATCCTGAACTATGCTTCTCCAATAGATGCTTACCCTCAGCCTTCTGCTCCAGACTCTCTGCTGTCACTCCCACCTCAGCAACTTGATTTCTGCCCTCCAATATCTAGCTCAAAAACCCAAATCTCCGCCAGTTCTCAGACCATTGCCCCCTTGCTGAGGTAGCAGGTACTGAGGTACCACTATACTCACTCACTACTCTCTTCTCCTGTCAGTGCCCGCACTGGGTCCCTCCAGGTCCTCTTACCAGCTAATGCAAAGCTCAAACCCACTGAGGAGAACCCTCAGACCCTTATCCAAAATGTAATGAAAATGGCCTTTAATGTTGCTTTGTCATCACTGAAAACAGGTTACTAAAAATTTAAAGTCCCTCACAGGCTTTTTGGGATACTCACTCCCGTTTCCCCCTCTGTTCTATCTGTTCTACTGCTCAAATTTTTCTTGCTATTAAGATCCCAAAGCCCTCTCCCAATATTCTTTTACATCTCTCCTTCCTCATTCTCAGATCCACGGAAGTTGCTCTCATCCCTGCCTTCCAAGTCGTCCCCCTCTGTACCAGGTCCACAGAAAAGTCTTAATTAACCTTCTCCAGAAGTCTTCACCATGGCTGATTTACGACTTTCAGCAAAAGAGTCCCTATAAAAGAGATCACTGTAGATAAACTTCCTATTTTCGTGTTGCCCTGGTCTCCTTGGAAAATGGCTAAAAAAAACCAGCACTCCTAATCTAGACACACCCTTAATAGTTTTTCACAAAATATGTGAAAAAAAGGCCTCTGGCCTTGAGCTGGGGCTTCACAGAGATGGCTACATTTCTAAGATAAAGAAGTTACAAACTGGGCTGCATGGAAACAGCTGGCAGGTTGAAAAAAAAGAAAGGGAAGAAAAAGCTCTCCCCCACATAGGTGTCCTTGAAAAGTTAACTTGCCCCAAACTGAGGAAAAAACAGAAACGAAAACTGCTTTTTGTGAACTTCTGCAGACTGTGAACTTCTGAGCCCCTTTCCTTACGTGTTGTGTACAAAATTCTGAAACTACCTAAACTTGGGTTTCAGGGGGTTAATTGATTACAACAGAAGCAATGCCCCCTGAATCTGGTTGCAACAAAAAAAGACTGTTTTCCTGTCTTTGGTGCTATCTTAGGTGCCTTGCCTTGTCCGTCCCTACAACAGTATAATTCTATATACTTAAACACTGTTTATGTTTTCATGAAATGGTCAACAGATGTGATTAATTGTGTAATGGTGCAGATGTTTCCCAGAGTGCTCTATCATGATGCAGGTTCATTTGAAGATCAAAGAGGGGGGCATAGAACACGGTTCCGCTGAAAACATATGTCCCTCACCTTAGCCATTCTATTACGAATAGTAGTTACTGCAGGGTAGGGCACGGGAACCATTGCTCTGGCCCATGGGACACAACAAATGACCCAAAGCAGCAATAGATCAAAAATTAAAGATATTAGAAACCTCCATCACAGCTTTGAACGAATCTTTAACCTCTCTCTCTGAAGTTGTTTTACAGAACAGTCGAGGGTTGGACCTCCTTTTCATGAGAGAAGGGGGCCTTTATGCTTCATTGAGGGAAGAATGTTGTTTTTATGTCTACAATACTGGAGTTGTAAAAAAAATCTATGAGTAAATTAAAAAGATGCCTTGAAGAGCGACAACGAGAGAGAGAGAGGCCCAAGAATGGTAGTTTGAGTCTTTTTTTACACAGTCCCCCTGGTTAACTACGTTTTTATCAACCCTAGCCAGTCCAATAATAATCCTCATATTATTGCTAACTATAAAACCCTGTTTTCTCAACCGTGTAATTTCTTTTCTCCAAGCTCAAATTGGACAAATTAAACTTATGGTAATACCCCACTAGCAGACATAGAATGTGACACCCCACAATGATCACTTTTATGATAAAAAGTAGCCAGAAGAAGAAGTGGGGAATGAAAGGTTAATAAAATATGTACTTGTCACTTCCTGTTTTTCTGTATGTGTAACAAAACACTGTTGAAATCTTGAGAACTGTTTGCTAATCTTGTTCCCAGAATATGCTGTCCCCAATTACCAAACTGCAGAATGTACTCCCTCACCCAGTTGAATACAAACCATCCACTCTCCCTGACCCATCAATGAACTTCCATCCCTGCCCTCTGCAAGGAAAGTATATAAGCTCTGCTTAAGCTGTTGTCAGGTCTCTCTGCTCTATTCAAGTGAGCTCTGAGCCCCAGCATGCTGGACCCCCAATAAAACCTTTGCTGTTGCATGAGATAGTCTCTTGGTGGTCTCTTTCTCCGGCACTCGCCCAAACTTTACTTGGATGATTGAATGTAGAAGAGAACATCTATTCAAAAAGTTATAGTCAGTAGGATTAGGAAGATAGTTGGTAGGTTTAGGAAGAAAAGTGAGTATAGGATTTGGAACAAAAGTTCTTTGCCAATAGGGTTTTGGTTAGAGAGTCAATGTAAATATCAACACAAGTGAAGAGTCAGTCACAATGATGAACAGGGGAAAATATGTAGAAAAGCAGATATCAATAGAGACATTAGGAAATCAGGAAAAGAATAAAGTGAGTTATGGGATTAGATATTTTCTACAGGGTTGAGGTTGAATGTATGAGCTTAGGAAGAAACAAAGATGAAGTCAACAATAGGATTGACATTTGAGAGCATTAGCATAGCCCAAGACAGTGTCCAAAATAAGCTCCGTTGCCCTCATTTGCCTAAATTCCCGGTGGCCTGTACATCCTTCCTGTGTACCAGGAGTGATCAAATAGGCCTGACCTTAATATTGCTCTGCTTCACCAATTTGAGGCCTACCGAGTGTCGGGTACACATTCTTTATGTAAATTGGAGAGATGAGAAAACCCAAGCACCTATTGGAAAGTGTCTGAATTAATTTGAAGAAATCATTTGACCCAAATGATCCCTATTCTCACTTGATGGAATTCAGAAACCTTACAGAGGAAGGCAAAAGACTTCATCCACAATGACTGCTCTTTTTTGCCATTTTGGATTTGGATGCACACATGGGATCTTTCTTTAGATCCATCAGGTGCTGAGTATCTAAGTCAAAGAATCACACTGGGCCAAGAGGCTGATTCAGACACACCTCTTTCCAAATCAATTAAGAAAAGAGCCAAAGGTGAATCCTATTAATTTCCATTTGAAAAATCTTTTGTTCAGGATTCAAAAAGCTGTGGCCTGAGACAAAAACCTTCCTGACTCTCAGGGCAACAGAACAATAGGTAAGCAAATGGCCCAAAGCAGGGATTCTCCACTGAGACTTTACTGGTCACACTGATATCTGAGTTTTCTGAGATGCTCGCCATTCCCTTCAGCTATCCAGTACATGGCCATGTCACCGAGCTTGGAGGTAGTACATATCTTGGACACAAAACCATGAGCCTATTCTGGAAAGTGGCCATAATTCAGGAAGAAAACAGCAACTTAGGAAGGTAGCAGGTATTGCCCATCAATAAGGCAAGCCATAGTCAATTCATAAATTGGGCTGGATGAATGCTGGGAAGCTTTCTACGAGACAGGACACATCAATTAATGCATTCTCTTTTCTAATGTGTACAAGTACAAACACAGTGGGATACACAGACATAGAAACACTTGCGCTGTCAAACGACTTACTAGAAACTGTTCACTCCAAATCAAACAAACCGCCTTTCCTACCTATTCTCAGAACATGAGACAAAACCACAAACCCACACCCACACCCACAATGGCACCTCCTTCCCTCAAATAGGTCTGTGACTGTCCGGTGTGTGCTCTGACTGATGGGTCATACTATGATCCCCCAAAATGGCCTGTCCTGTCTCAGATCTGGTCTTCTTGGCCAACTCTGTGAAGTTGTCAGGAGCCAGGATTGAGCCACTACCTGCTTTCTCAGGAAGAGCCCCTCTTCCGAGCTTTCCTGGCATTTGGCCATCCTCACATCAGTAGGTACCAAGAAAGACTGACTCTGTCCTTGGTTAATCCAAAAAAGTGAGACCACTGGGACTAGGACTGGGACTGGCTCTGGGTGCCTGGCTTTCTGTATCCCAAGTTCAGAGAGTTCCATCACCAAGGAAGTGAGATGAGATCACTTTCTTCAGGAACTGAATGAGATCACTGCCTTAGCAACCACTTTATCATAACAATTGCTTCCAACGGTACCATGAGATGGAGGCTGCCCCTACTTCTTGTCACACTTTCACATGGTAGAATGGTATATCACCTGTAGGCAAATGGTAACAGCTCTCCACACAGGCATGGTTTTGTCCATCTTCTCTACATTAAGGAGAGATTGGCTGATTCTGATGCAACCCTTCATCCTGACCAGGTTGTTTGCCATGGAAGATGATTTTTGCTCTCTCAGGTCTTTCATAGCTGCCTACATCTTCTCCAGGGATCATTTCTGCATGGAGCTTTGAGGTTCTCAGCAGATGGAAGATCCACTACATTTCTGTATTGTAAGACCAACACTGTCCCTGCTCTTCTGTAAAATGAGATTGAGGGAACACTGTATGGTTAGGGTGAATAACATTTTCCATTTGGCTTAGGAATCATTCTGCTGGATGATTAATGGTATTGGGAACATGCGATATTTATAAGAATATAGAGGTGAAATACATGTATGAAAAAATAAATCTAAGTAAGATTTGAAGCTCAGAAAATCATTGGGCCCTTGATTGGGATACTTACCATTGAATTACGTTCTCACAGATGTCTCAGATAAATCGATATACAATGGCATAAGACCTTGTACGTTGGATGATTGAATGTAGAAGAGAATATCCAGTCAAAAAGGGATAGTCAGTAGGATTAGGAAGATAGTCAGTAGGTTTAGGAAGAAGAGTGAGTATAGGATTTGGAAAAAAAGTTCTTCAGCAATAAGTTATCAATTAGAGTGTGAAAGCAAATGTCAGCACATGTGAAGGTTCAGTCACAGTGGTGAACTGTGGAAAATATGTAAGAAAGCAGATGGCAATAGAGACATTATGAAATCAGGCAATGTATAAAGTGAGGGATAGGATTAAACATTTTCAATCGGGTTGAGTTTGAATATATAATCTTAAGAGGAAACAAATATGTAGTCACCAATAGGATTGACATTTGAGAGCATTAGGCAACTTGGACATGGATGATTTTAGTAATCCATATTTACTTTCCATTTAGGCTTTGGTACAATCATAAGTGTGATCTTTGCATTTTGTGTCCAGAATATTTCTGTGATAAAATGTATATGTAGATCAGGTGACATGCGTATTTCTTCCACCATTTCTGGGAGCAATATTTTGAAGACATATAAATTAGTATTGGGGGTACAAAGAGGTGTACACTGTGTCTATGAATATAAAGAAAAAGCATGCATAGACCATACTGTGAATAAATAATATAACTGGTTTTACTCTAAATAATGGATTGAATTGATATCTGAAAATATATAAGAAATCTGATATTGGTATACCATCATTCATTCCAACCAGTTATACATCCATTGGAAATATCAGAGTTACAATTTATCATGAAGGGGATGTGAGTTTTGCTTCAAAAGTGATTATGGAAATCGAAAATAATGTGTTTTGAAAGAGGTCTCAGGAAGAGACCAGTCAAGAAAGATGGAAGAATACATGTGTCCTGAAGCAGGAAGTGATTGAAAGTGAAACAAATTCGTATAAATTTGCGAACTTGTGGATAAAATATATATCCTATGATGTGCATAAACTTAAGAAATAGTAATGTACCAGTTTTGAATAAAAATGAACGTAAAAATACAAATCATGTACCATAGGAATCTACTTGCCTTGATGTTAAACTGGGACAGTAACTCTAGAAATATTAGGATATGTATGTACCATTCACTGAAGTTAGTTTTCAGTACTAGAAAACAAATATGTATTTCAGGTGGATGAATATTTCTGAGAATAATATTGTGAAAAGTTGATTATAAATCCACATACGTGAACATGAATGAATTTAGGGAGTGTATATAAGACACATATATTTCATATTTTAAAAATCTGGAGATTGTATATATATATATATATATATATATATATATATATATATATATAACAAAACACACACACAGACATTCAAAAGTAGCAATAGATATGCCAATCGTAATTGATCGAGATATATATATCATCTACAGATCCAAAAATATTCAATTTACTGAACATGGATTTATGTATAAAGTTGTTCAACTAGGAAGCTCACCTAGTTGAATTTTTAGTTCCAGCAGTGTTTAGGATAGTGATCTCTTCCCACAATTTGTGTCTGCCAAGTCAGCCACCTCACAAGAATGTACATGTGATACAAGTTAGGATTCTATATGTGCATATCAAAACACATCTGCTGAATAGGCTACAGAGAAAGGGAGATAGGAATTCACATATTTGTTAACTTTAAAACACATGGAGAGATATCCAAAATGGCGGCGGGTATGGAGAGATCAAGTCTCTGACCTCTTCAGCTGCGCTGGAATAGGGAGTCATAAACTGTCTAAATACTGTTTGCTCAGGATCACTAGGCAATGATGCACTGACATGAATCTGGGGTGAACAGTCTGGGCCACGCAGAACACACACCGAGCCCGGATCGGTTGCATTCAACCTCTGGTTTGCCTGCGTTTCGTGACTCAGCACTAACGATCCAGCTGAAATAACTGGTCTGCCCTTCTGAACTTACAGAGGTAGAAGCCAACCTAGCCTTCATAGGCAGTGGCCAAAGGATTGAAACGGGGCATGGGAGAGACAGTCAGGACCCACCAGTTGCATCGGTCACACGGCAAAGGGAACGAATGATCACCATTTGCATGGGATACCACCATGGCATAGAACTGACGTCAAGGATGGATGAGATAACTTCATTGAAACCAGCGCGACAGGTTTGTAATTCCCTAGCCATCTCTCTCCACACAGCAGGGAATCCTTAAGGGCCCCTCCCAGCTCTCCCGTATGGGTCCCTCTCAGCTCTACCATGAGCGCGATAGCCATACCGAGAAAATCAGGAGTGGCGCGGGACTTGTGGCACAGAACTCCAGGCTACCGCTCCCACCAGTGCTGACAACTGAGGTCTCTTGCACCAGCTACTGGGGCGTGGCTCCCGGAGGGCAAACAAATTCGCTTGGGGATCTCAGCCCCAAGCTCTACAAACTTAGGGTCTGAGGGAAGCAAACCGGGAGAGTGTGCCCAGGTATTCATAAAAACAGGTCTCCCAGGAGCAGCAGACCTGGCGTGTTGCCAGTATTGTGGTGAGCGTCACAGGTGAGCAGGGCATGGCTTGAGGAAACACAAGAGAAGGCCCTAGGGTGTCAGGATTGGACACCCGCCCAGTCTGGAAGGAAGAGCAGCTGCATAGTGATTGGTTCCCACCTACTGAGAGGAGAACCTCGGCCCAGTGGGCACAGCACCACCTATTGGAAGAGAAGTTAATCAAACTCTATGACTGCATTTATTATTATCATTATTTATTTATTTTTTAAATTTGGGGTTTTTTTTTCTTTTTCTTTCATTTTCATTCTTATTGTTGTTGTTTTTCTTTAACTTTTTTAATGTTTTTAAGTTTTTAAATTTCTTTATTTTATTATTAATTATTATTATTATTATTAAATTGTAATTTTCATTTTTTTATTATCATTATTATTTTTTTAATTTTTCTTTCATTCTTTATTTTCTGTTTTTTTCTTTTGTCTTTTCATTTCTTTTCAATTTTCCTTTTCCCCCTTCCTTGAATTCTACCTGCCTACTCTCATTCTCTTATTGACTTCTTCCTTTCCCTTCTAATATCTTTCCTCCCAAGCATGAAATAAATTTATAAGACTAATCAGTAACTCAGCACTCAAACAGAACAAGAAGTAACATGAGCAGCATAAGAAAGCAAGAAAGAAAAAGAGTACAAACAATGAAGGACAGCCTAAATACTCAGGAGGACCTAGAGTCATCAGAAAAATGATCATATAAAGAACTCAAGGAATACCTTAGACAGATGGAATGGAACCTTAAAGAAGATATGAGACAGCAAATCCAAACAGTGAAAGAACACATTGAAAATGAATTACATGAACAGATTAAAAAAAAAGAAGTTAAGCATCTTTATACGGAGATAGAGATAATAAAAAAAATCATACAATAATTCTAGAAATGAAGGAAACGATAAACCAAATTAAAAACTCAATTGAGAGAATTACTAAAAGAGTGGAGCAAGTAGAAGACAGAATGTCACATAATGAAGACAAAATATATCATCTTGAAAAGAGTCTAGCCAACTCAGAAAGGCTGGTAAAAAATCACGAGAAAATCATCCAAGAGATATGGGATAACATATAAAAACCAAATTAATGAGTCATCTGGATAGAGGAAGGTCCAGAGATTCAAACCACGGGAATGAGTAACCTACTGAATGAAATAATTACAGAAAACTTTCCAGAAATAAAAAAAGAAACGGATATACAAATTGTAGATTCATAGAGGACACTGAGCACAAAAAATCACAGTAGACCAACACCAAGACATTTGTTATAAACATATCTAATATACAGAACAAAGAGAAAATATTAAAAGCTACAAGAAAAAGGAGGCAGACTACATTCAGGGGTAAACCAATAAGGTTAACAAAGGATGTTTCATCACAGTTGATGAAAGCGAGAAGATCTTGGAACAACGTATTTTAAACACTGAAAGACAATGGATGCCAACCAAGAATTCTGGATCCAGCAAAATTAACCTTCAGGTACGAAAATGAAATAAAAATCTTTCATGATTAACAAAAGGTAAAAGTATTTGCAGCCAGAAAACCAGCATTGCAAAGCATCTTGAGAAAAACACTACATGAGGAAGAAATAAAAAACAACAACCAAAACCATCAGTGGGAAGTGACTGGGTAATGACAGAGTGCAGGGGGAAAGCTAATCATGGAGAAACAAAGTAAATTAAAAACAAAGATAAATAATTAAACATGGCTGGAAGTACAAACCATACATCAATAGTAGCTCTAAACGTTTATGGCTTAAAATCTCCAATAAAGCAACATAGGCTGGTAACTTGGATTAATAAAACAAATCCAACAATATGTTGCCTCCAGGAGACACATCTGAATGGAAAAGACATACACAGGCTGAAGGTGAAAAGTTGGGAAAATTTATACCATGCACACGGTCCTCGTAAGCAAGCAGGGGTGGCCATCCTCATATAGAATAAAATCGAAGTCAAGACTAAGTTAATCAAAAGGGATAAGAAGGACATTATATACTGTTAAAAGAAACCATTCACCAACAAGACATAACAATTATCAATATTTATGCACCAAATAATGGTGTTGCAATGTTCATAAAACAAATTCTTCTCAAGTTCAAGAATCAAATAGACCACAACCTAATAATTATGGGTGACTTCAACACACCTCTCTCACCATTAGACAGATCCTCCAAACAAAAGTTGAATAAAGAAAATATAGAACTCAATATCACAATCAATATCCTAGACTTAACTGACATATATAGAATATATCAACCATCATCAAGTGGATATACTTTTTTTTCAGCAGCACATGGATCCCTCTCAAAAATAGAGCATATATTATGCAATAGGGCAACACTCAGTAAATATAAAGAGGTGGAGATAATACCATGCATTTTATCTGATCATAATGGAATGAAACTGTAAATCAATGATAAAAGAAGGAAGGAAAAATCCTACATCACTAGGAAAATAAACAATATGTTACTGAATAATCCATGGGTTACAGAAGACATAAAGGAGGGAATCAAAAAATTCTTAGAGATAAATGAAAATACAGACACAACATATCGGAATCTATGGGACACAATGAAAGCAATTTTAAGAGGGAAATTCATCACCTGGAGGTCATTCATCAAAAAAAGCAAAAACCAACAAATAAATGAGCTCACACTTCATCTAAAAGCCCTAGAAAAGGAAGAGCAAAACAACAGCAAATGTAGCAGAAGGCAAGAAATAATTAAAATCAGAGTGGAAACCAATGAAATTGAAACAAAAGAAACTATTGAAAAAACTAACAAAAATAAAAGTTGGTTCTTCGAAAAAATAAATAAGATCAACAGACTCTTAGCCATGCTAATGAAGAGAAGAAGAGAGAGAACTCAAATTACAAACATACAGGATGCAAAAGGCAATATCACAACAGATGCTACAGAAATACAGAAGACAATTAGAAATTATTTTGAAAACCTATATTCTAATAAAATAGAAAATATGAAGACATCGGTAAATTTCTTAAGTTACATGATTTGCCCAGACTGAGTCAGGAGGATACACACAATTTAAACATACCAATATCAATGGATGATTTAGAGGAAGCAATCAAAAGACTACCAACCAAGAAAAGCCCAGGACCAGATGGGTATACAGCAGAATTTTACAAAACCTTTAAAGAAGAATTAATACCAATACTTTTCAAGTTATTTCGAGAAACAGATAAAGAGGGAGCTCTGCCAAATTCATTCTATGAGGCCAACATCACTCTTATTCTGAAACAAGACAAAGACACCTCAAAGAAAGAAAAGTACAGACCAATATCTCTGATGAAGCTAGATGCAAGAATCCTCAGTAAAATTCTGGAGAATCGTATTGAAAGGCACATAAAAAATAATTGTGCACCACGATCAAGTAGGATTCATCCCTGGGATGCAAGGATGTTTTAATATATGGAAATCAATAAATATTATTCACCACATCAATTGACTTAAAGATAAGAACCATATGATCATCTTGATAGATGCAGAAAGAGCAGTTGACAAAGTACAGCATCCCTTTATGTTCAAAACATTAGAAAAACTAGGGATAACAGGAACTTACCTCGACATTGTAAAAGCTATCTATGCTAAGCCTCAGGCTAGGATCATTCTGAATGGAGAAAAATTGAAGGCACTCACTCTAAAATCTGGAACAAGACAAGGATGCCCTCTATCCACACTTCAATTCAATATAGTTCTCAAAACACTGGCCAGAGAAATTAGACGAAAGAAATCAAAGCCATAAAAATAGGAAAAGAAGAACGTAAATTATCACTATGTGCTGGTGACATGATTCTATAGAATCATAGAAGACCCAAAAGGGTCTACAAAAAAAACTACTAGAACTAATAAATGAATTCAGCAAAGTAGCAGGATCTAAAATCAACACGCATAAATCGAAGGCCTTTCTGTATATCAGCAACAAATCTTCTGAAACGGAAATGAGGAAAAGCAGTTCATTCAAAACATCCTCAAAAAAATTAAATACATGGGAATCAACCTAACAAAAGAGGTGAAAGATTTATACAATAAATCAATAGAACCCTAAAAAAAGAAGTAGAAGAAGATATTAGAAGATGGAAAAATATACCCTGTTCATGGATAGGCAGAACTAACATCATCAAAATGGCGATATTACCAAAAGTTATCTATAGGTTTAATGCAATGCCAATCAAAATCCCAATGGCATTTCTTGTAGAAATAGAGAAAGCAATCATGAAATTCATATGGAAAAATATAAGACCCAGAAATACAAAAGCAATTCTAAGCAGGAAGTGTGAATCAGGCGGTATAGTGATACCAGATTTCAAACTATATTACAGAGCAATAGTAACAAAAAGAGCATGGTACTGGTACCAAAACAGGCGGGTAGACCAGTGGTACGGTATACAGGACACAAGAGACTAATCCACAAAGCTACAACTATGTTATATTTGATAAAGGAGCTAAAAGCATGCAATGGAGGAAGGATAGCATCTTCAACAAATGGTGTTGGGTAAACTGAAAATCCATATGCAACAAAATGGAACTTAATCCCCTCCTCTCGCCATGCACAAGAGAGTTAACTCAAAGTGGATCATGGAACTAGATATCAAATCAGAGACTCTGCATGTGTTAGAAGAAAAAGTTGGCTCTGGTCTACATATTGTGGGGTCGGGCTCCAAATTCCTTAATAGGACACCCATCGCACAAGAGTTAATAGCAAGAATCAACAAATGGGACTTACTTAAATTAAAAAGTTTTTTCTCAGCAAAAGAAACAATAAGAGAGGTAAATAGGAAGCCTACATCATGGGAACAAATTTTTACTCATCACACTTCAGATAGAGCCCTAATATCCAGAGTATACAAAAAACTAAAACAATTAGACAATAAGATAACAAATAACCCAATCAACAAATGGGCCAAGGACCTGAAAAGACACTTCTCAAAGGAGGACATACAATCAATCAATAAGTACATGAAAAAATGCTCACCATCTCTAGCAGTCAGAGAAATGCAAATCAAAACCACGCTAAGATACCATCTCACTCCAGTAAGATTGACAGCCTTTAGGAAGTCAAACAACAACAAGTGCTGCTGAGGATGTGGGGAAAAGGGTACTCTTGTACATTGCTGGTGGGACTGCAAACTGGTGCGGCCAATTTGGAAAGCAGTATGGAGAATCCTGGGAAAGCTGGGAATGGAACCACCATTTGACCAAGCTATTGCCCTTCTCGGACTATTCCCTGAATCTTAAAAGAGCGTATTACAGTGATACTGCCACATCGATGTTCATAGCAGCAAAATTCACAATTGCTATACTGTGGAACCAACCCAGATGCCCTACAATAGATGAATGGATTAAAAAAATGTGGCATTTATACACCATGGAGTAATATGCAGCACTAAAAAATGACAAAAAAATGGAATTTGCAGGGAAATGGATGGCACTAGAGCAGATAATGCTTAGTGAAGCTAGCCAATCGTAGAAAACAAATACCAAATGTCTTATTTGATATAATGAGAGCAACTAAGAACAGAGCAGGGAGGAAGAGCAGGAAGAAAAGATTAACATTAAACAGAGACGTGAGTTGGGGGGGGAGGTAGAGAAAAGGTAAATTTCATGGTAATGGAGGGAGACCCTCATTGTTACACAAAATTACATATAAGAGGTTGTGAGGGGAATTGGAAAATAAACAAAGAGAGAAATGAATTACAGTAGATTCGGTAGAGAGAGAAGATGGGAGTGGAGGGGAGCAGGGATAGTAGAGGATAGGAAAGGTACCAGAATACAAGTTACTAATAGGGCATTATGTAAAATGTGGATGTGTAACCGATGTGATTCTGCAATCCATATTTGGGGTAAAAATGGGAGTTCATAACCCACTTGAATCTAATGTATAAAATACGATATGTCAAGAGCTTTGTTATGTTTTGAACAACCAACTAATAAAATAAAATAAAATAAAATAAAATAAAATAAAATAATCGAAAGAAAAACACATGGGGAACTATTTCAACACAAAATTGACTAGATGTATAACTCCTACCTTATATAATGCAAAATGCAAGTCCAACTATACACCATGCCTCCTCTGAAATGCTTGTAATTCTATTCTGTTTGGGTTGTTTTTCTCCATCTTATTAGGATTAGTAGTCAGAGTCTAGTAGATTAGGTGTCAGTGTTCGGTATTCAGTATTTCAAATGGAAAATTGGAAAATGGACCAAATGTGTATGCAAATATATGCTACACAAAAATTTTCCCACTCTCATCCAGAACAATGCCTTGACATTACCCTCGTCCCAAGTAATACATCATTAAAAGTCAAGAGTTAGAAAATCTGGGAATAAATATCTGGAATGGAATATGCTCAAAAGTTTACAACCTGGGAGGTGGTAGAGTAGTTTCCAAAAGTAAGGGACAGGCTAAACACTCCACAAACATGGAGCTGTGCTGGCATAAAGACTTCTTGAGAAACTGCCTCTGAGTTTGAGCACTTGAAATATATGTTGTTGTCAGGAGCTTTACCTTCCTTGTAGTGAGACCATTACAGCTGGGTCTGCATCTATGTTACCTGGAGGACATGGTTTAATATTTTCCAATGAACATGCTGTAGCAGTGCTGAATTCAATCCTAGTCGGTAAACTGGGGCCACTGGGGGCTAAGTGTCTCCCCTTGTGGACTGTGAAGTCATTGGGTCATCCTCCACATTTTGTGGTGTTTATTGCTGCTGCACTGGGTGTTTAGTATTTGCTTCAAGAAATACAAGGAGTTCAACTGAAAAACAGTGCTGAAGGGAGTTCTGTCATATGTGGTGGGTCAGGGTCTGTAGGAGAATGCACCAACCAAGGTTCTATCCCTCATAGCTTGCCCCTTGACCATAGCAACCTGATTCTGAACATTCCCCTGAAACCTCTCCATATAACAAGGTCCCTTTACTTGTAAGGGTCTGTTGGCTGCACCATGTCAGCCACAAGCCATTTGGAAGCCAATGGCAGATCCACATGGCCCCACCACAGATATTCCATCACACACCTGCCCACCACGGCTATAAGCCCACTAGTCAGCAGACTCCAACTTACTGGCATCTCTGTTCTACACCATTTTCTTGAAACCCAGTCAATCAAGGCACTGTCTGGTATACTCATAATCATCAACAGGATATCCAAAGGTCCTCCAGTGCCACCTGTTCATGAAAATTTAAAAAAAAAATTTCATGGTATTTATCGAGCCATTTTTCAAGCATGAAGTTGGAGGCAATGTGGGTTTCAATTCATTCAGGAACAATTAAATGTTGAGGATGCTCATTTCCATAAAAGCTTTGGAGAACTCTCAGAGGCAAGTCTTCCCAAAGAGTAGCCAAAAGGTCACATGATGCAAGGTGCATTGAGGTCTACAACGTGAGGTCCATGTGTGTTTTGACTCTCAACTATGGCTGCCAAGTCGTTCAGAATAAAATCATGTGATATCTTGGCTGAGATTCCCAGTGCTCTGCGGAAAGCAACCCTGGGCCTAGATCTCAGTTTCCAAGGGCAAATCTCATGCGTGGCCTCCTAAAATTCCAACACAATTCATGGAAATACTTCGATGACGTCAGTTCCAGAATGCAGTCTCTTAGGGTAATCACACCAGAGTTCAAGCCAAGGTGGACCCAGTCGTCTCTTCCAACCGCCACACAAATGACCACGATTCAAACCAAAACAATCCCACATGACCTCATCTTCTTCCATTTAGACACTCATCATAACTTCTGGCTGGAGGTTTCCATGAGGTGTTCACCCCAAGACAGTGTCCAAAAAATCTCCCTTGCATCTCATTTGCCTAAAGTCAGGGTGGCCTGTACACCCTTCCTGTGAACCAGGAATGATCAAAAAGGCCTGCCATTAATACTGCTCTGCTTCTCAAATTTGAGGCCTACTGACTGTGGGTTTTAGATTCTTTATGTGAATTGGAGTCATGAGAAAATCTAAGCACCTATGGGCTAGCCTCTGCAGGGTTTGAGGAACTTATTTGACCCAAAGAATCCCTATTCTCACTTGATGGAGGTCAAGAAAGTTACAGAGCAAGGTGAGAGACTTCATCCACAAGGACTGCTCTTTGGCCATTTTGGTTTTGGATGTACACATGGAATCTTTCTTTAGATCCATCAGGTGCTGAGACTCTAAGCCACCACCTCACACAGGCTCAAGAGTCTGAATAAGACACATTCTTTTCAAAGAAATTAAACAAAGAGCCACAGGTAATGCCCATTTATTTCCATTGCAAAACTCTTGTTTTCAGGCTTCAAAAAGGTGTGGCCTGAGGCAACGGCCTTCCTGAAATTCAGGGCAACAGAACAATAGGTAAGCATAAGGCCCAAAGCAGGGTTTCTCCACTGAGACTTTCCTGGTCCCAGTGATTTCTGAGTTTTCTGAGATGCTCGCCATTCCCTTCAGCTATCCAGTACATGGCCATGTCAAAGAACTTGGAGGTGGTACATAACTTGGACAAAAAACCATGAGCCTATTCTGGAGAGTCTCCAGAATTCAGGAAGAAAACAGGAACTTAGGAAGATATCAGGTGTAGCCCATCGATCAGGCAAGCCGCAGTCCATTCATAAATTGGGCAAAATGAATGCTGTGAAACTTTCTACTAGACAGGACACATCCATTTATGCATTCTCTTTTCTAATGTCTACAACTATGGACACAGTGGGATACACAGACACAGAAACACTCGCCTTGTCAAGGGACTTTCTAGAAAATGTTCACTAAATCCAAACAAACCACTTTTCCTACCTATTTTCAGAACAAGGGAAAATCACAAACCTACAACCACACCCACAGAGGCACCTCCTTACCCCAAGTAATTCTGAGACTATCTGGAGTGTCCTCTGACTGGTGGGCCATATTATGTTCCCTCAAAATGGCATGTCCTGTCTCAGATCTCCTCTTCTTATCCAACTCTGTGAAGTTGTCAAGAGCAAGCTGTGAGCAACTACCTTTTTTCCCAGGAAAGGCCCGTCTTCAGAACTCTCTTGGCATTTGGCCTTCCTCACATCAGTAGGTACCAAGAAAGACTGATTCTGTCCTTGGTACATCCAAACAAGTGAGAACACTGGGACTGGGACTGGGACTGGCTCTGTGTGCCTGGCTTCCTGGATCCCAAGTTCAGAGAGTTCCATCAACAAGGAAGTGAGGTGAGGTCACTTCCTTCAGGAACTGAATGAGGTCACTGCCTTGGCAACCACTTTGTCCTAACAGTTGCTTCCAAGGGTGCCTTCAGATGCAGGCTGCTCCTACTACCTGTGACAGTTTCACAAGTTAGAATAGTATATCAACCATAGGCACCAGGAAACAACTCTCCACACAGGCCTGGTTTGGTCCATCTTCTCTACATTAAGAAGAGAGAGGCTGATTCAGACACAACCCTTCATCCTGACCAGGTTGTTTGCCATGGAAGATGACTTCTGCTCTCTCAGGTCCTTCATAGGTGCCTACATCTTCTCCAGGGATCATTTCTGCATAGACCTTTGAATTTCTCAGGAGGTGAAAGATCCCCTATATTCCTGTATTGTAAGACCAACTCTGTGCCTGCTCTTCTGTAAAGTTAGATTGAGGGTAGATGGTATGGTTAGGATTAATAACATGTTTGATTTGTGTTAGGAATCATTCTGCTGGATGAATAATGGTGTTGGGAACCTGAGATATTTTTAAGAATATAGAGGTGAAATATTGTAATGGTCAGGCGAGTATAGGAGGAAGAGATGACCAAGAGACTGTCTCATGCAACTACAAAGGGTTCATTGTGGGTCCAGCATGCTGGGGCTCAGAGCTCAGTTGAATAGAGCAGAGAGCCCTGAGAACAGCTTAAGCAGAGCTTATGTACTTTTCTTGGAGAAGGCAGGGATGGAAGTTTATTGATGGGTCAGGGCGAGTAGGCCGTTTGCTTTCAACTGCGTGACTGAGCACATTCTGCAGTTTGGCAGTTGGGGACAGCACATTCTGGGAACAAGATTAGCAAACAGTTCTCAAGATTTCAACAGTGTTTTGTTAAGTGTACAGAAAAACAGGAGGTGACAAGTACCTATTTCATTAACCTTTCATTCCCCACTTCTTTTTCTGGTTACTTTTAATCATAAAAGTCATCACTGATGGGTGTTACATTTTATGTCTTCTAGTGTGGTATATTGTTGTCTGATTACCATAAGTTTAACTAGTCCAATTTGAGCTTGGAGAAAGGAAACTCCATGGTTTAGCCAACAGGGTCCTACAGTTCACAATAATATGAGGATTATTAATGGACCAGCCAGGGCTGATGAAAGCATAGTTAACCAGACGGACTGTGTGAACCAAGACTCAAACCACCCTTTTTGGGCCTCTCTTTCTCGTTGACGCTCTTCAATGCGTTTTCATTATTTACTCATAGATTCTTTTCAACTCCAGTGTGGCCGGCACAAAAACATCATTCTTCCCTCAATGCACTACAAATTCCCCCTTCTCTCATGAAGAGGAGGTTTTATCGCTCGCCTGTTCTGTAAAACAGATTCATAGACAGAGGTTAAACATTCCTGTAAAGCTGTGATGGAGGTTTTATTATCTTTAAGTTTTGGTCTATTGCTGCTTCTAATTAGGGCATTGGTTGTGTCCTTTGGACTAGGGCATTGATTCCTGTGCCCACTCATGCAGCAACTCCTATTCCTAATAGGATGGCTAAAGTGAGAGATACAGGTTCCCAGCGGAACTGAGTTGCATGCCCTCCTATTTGATCTTTAAATGGACCTGCGTCATCATAGAGCACTCTGGGAAACATCTGCACCATTACATAATTAATCACATCTGTTGACTATTTCATGAAAACATAAACAATGTTTAAGTATATAGAATCTTTCTGTTATAGGGACAGACAAGGCAAAGCACCTAAGATAGCACTGAAGACAGGGAAAAAGTCCTATTTGGTTGCAAACGGATTTAGAGGGCATTGCTTCTGTTGTAATCAATTAATCCCCTGAACCCCAAGTTTAGGTAGTTTCATAATTTGTACCCAACATGTAAGGGAAGGGGCTCAGAAGTTCAAAGTCGGCAGAAGTTCACAAAAAGCTGTTTTTCTATCTTTTATTTTATCCTCTGTTCTGGGCAAGTTAACTTTTCAAGGACACCTGAAAGGGGGAGAGATTTTTTTCTCTTTTTTTTTCGCCCTGCCAGCTGTTACCATGGAGCCTAGTTGGTAACTTCTTTATCTTAGAAATGTAGCCATCTCTGTGAAGCCCCCACTCAAGGCCAGAGGCCTTGTTCACATATTTTGTGAAAAACTAGTATGGGTGTGTCTAGCTCAGGAGTGCTGATTTTTTTTCGCCAGTTGCCAAGTAGACCAGGGCAACACGAAAAGAAGAAGTTTATCTACAGTGAACTCTTTTAAAGGAACTCTTTTGCTGAAAGTCCTAAAGTCAGCCATGGTGAAGACTTCTGGAGAAGGTCATTTAAGACTTTTCTGTGGGCCTGGTAGAGAGGGGGAAGACGTGGAAGGCAAGGCTGAGAGCAGTTTCATGGATCTGAGAATGAGGAAGTAGAAATGTAAAAGAATATTGGAAAAGGGGTTTGGGATTTTCCTAGCAACAAAAACTTGAGCAGTAGAACAGGTAGAGCAGAGGGGACGACGGGAGTGAGTATCCCAAAAAGCATGTGAGGTATTTTAAATTCTTAGTCACCTGTTTACAGTGATGACAAAGCAACTTTAAAGGCCATTTTAATTACATCCTGGATAGGGGTCTGAGGGATCTCCTCAGCTGGTTTGAGCTTTGGGTTAGCTGGTAAGAGGACCTTATGGGATGCAGTGCGGGCACTGACAGGAGAAGAGAGGAGTGAGTGTGTGGAGGGGTACCTCAGTACCGGATACCTCAGCAAGGGGGCAATTGTCTGAGAACCGGCAGAGGTTTTGATTTTTGATCTAGTAATTGGAGGGGAGAAATCAGGTTGCTGAGGTGGGAGTGCCAGCAGAGAGTCTGGAGCAGAAGGCTGAGTTTGAGGAACTATTGGAGAAGTATAGTTCAGGATGTGAGCAAAGGAGGGAAAAAACCTCCACATAGGGGAATCTCCTTTAAACCTTTTGAGCACTTGCAGAAGTTAAAAAGGTCATGCAGAATGTGAGGATCTGGAGACCCCTCTGGGGGTCACAGGTTTTGGTTGTCTAATTGGTAATATGGCCAATTCTGTGTATTGAATTTGATGAGCAGTTTGGGTTCCACCAGGCAGTCCCTGTATGCTAACATCCCCATGACTTACAGAAGAAGTCGGCTTTCCCCCCACACAGCCGTGGCTGTTTGTGGCTTTGATAGTCTTCCAGGCAAACATAGTAATCTAGGCTAGCCAACCTGCATCTGGCTCACGTGTCCCTACATCCATAATATTTGTTTTCATTATCTATGATACGAAAGGGATTTAATGAAATTTTAGTGGGATCTGCTTTATCAGGGATATCCCAATAGGAAAAACCTATAGGCAGCTGACAAATGTTGAGATGACCAACAGGTCCCTATGTGGGCTGTAAGCGAGATAGACCATTCTTCTGGTCTATGAGGATTTGTGATCAGCCATTGCTGCTGAATTCGCTGATGAGGGTTAGGACTAGTGGTTGCCAAGGGGAGAGTCTATAGCCTTATACACATGCCAAATACACAATTTGAAAGGGTTACCAGTCATTTCCAGTTTCCAGCCAGAGTCTGGACAGGGCGCAGGCTTGAGATGGAAGGCATGGATACAGGAAAGGATTCCGTCTACATTTACTGCTGTAGGTGTTATAAGTAGCACGTGGTATTTCCTTTCCAGCGGGGTTCCAGGGATGACACCTGATGTCATCTTATGTAGATGAAGTCTCTTACTTGATATCGATGTGGAGTCTCCTTGTCCCCAGGTTGGTAGGCCGTGGCCAACTGTTTTAACAGGTATCGCTGAGTTCTTTCAAGAGCTTTAAGTGTGTCAAGCAAGGGGGTGTGGAAGGGATCCTTAGGTCTTAGAGTTGGGGTTAGGTCCCTTACTGGAGGAGGGGCAACATAGAGAATTTCACAGGGGGAGAGGTTACACAAAGAAACAGAGGTAGTATTTTTTAGATGATACAGTGCATAAGGCAGGAGTATAGTCCAATCTTTTAGCTGGTTTCTAAGCTTAATTTCATTAAGGTCTCTTTAATGGTTCTATTTATTTTTTCTACCTGTCCTGAGCTCTGGGATCTATAAGCATAATGTAACTACCAATTAATCACCAGGGTACAGGTTAACCCATGACTTACCTGGGCCATGAACACCAGTGCATTGTCAGACCCTATTACCTTAGGCAGGCCGTATCTTGGAAAAATATCCTTCAGTATCATCTTGACCACGATTTGAGCCATTGTTTTTTTTTTTTTTTTTTTTTTTGGGGGGGGAAGGTTTCAATCCATCCTGAAAATGTATCTACAAAGACTAGGAGATATTTAAGTCCATACCTTGCTGGCTTAATTTCAGTAAAGTTCACTTCTGAAAATTTTTCTGGTCTGGTTCTTCGAAGGTGTTTTCCTGCAGGAAGCTTAAAAGGGTAAGCATTAACCAATTGATTGACCTGAGACGCTTTTGATACCCATTCAGTTATTTCCTTTCGCTGTGAGTCGGTTAGTAGAAAACTCTGTTCTTGATCTTTCAGGAATGCCTGCAATTTCTTTGAACCAAGGTGAGTGAGTTGATGTACATTTTCTACTGACATTGTTAAAGCCATGACTATAGGAGTTTTTACTGAAGGATTTAGAAATTCCACTTTGGGGCCTTCAGGGTTAAAAGTCATTATGGCCCAGAGTTTGGTGAGCAGATCTCCACCCATCAATGGGGCCGGGAACTCTGGGATTACTAGGAAGGAGTGATGGATTTTTCCTTTCCACAGGTCCATGTACCTCTTAGTTGTCCAAGCCCGATATTTACTGCCATTAGCCCCTTGAACTAGAGACCTTTTATTTGATAGAGGGCCCAATGGGGCCTTAAAGGCTGAGTATAATGCCCCTGTATCTACTTCAAAGTTTACTGGGGTCCCTTCAACTTCAAAAGTTATTTACTATAACTGTGAGTTGGTTAGTGGAGTTGGTTAGACTTCATCCACAATGAGTGCTCTTTTGGAGATGTTGGTTTTGGATGCACACAAGGGATCTTTCTTTAGATCCATCACGTGCTGAGAATCTAAGCCACAGCCTTAGACAGGGCCAAAATCCTGATTCAGACACATCCCTTTCCAAAGCAATTAAGGAAAGAATCACAGGTGATGTCCACTCATTTCCATTTGAAAACTGTTTTCTTCAGGCTTCACAAAGGGGTGGCCTGAGGCAAAGACCTTCCTGACATTCAGGCCAACATAACAATAGGCAAGCAAAAGGCCCATTGCAGGGTTTCTGCACTGAGACTTTCCTGGTCACACTGATATCTGAGTTTTCTGAGATGCTCCCATTCCATTCAGCTGTCCAGTACATGGCCTTGTCAAAGATCTTGGAGGTTGTACATATCTGGGGCAAGATGAATCCTGGGAAGCTTTCTCCTAGACAGGAAACATCCATTGATGCATTCTCTTTTCTAATTTCTACAACCACAGACACAGTGGGATACACAGAAATAGAAACAATCGCCTTGTCAAATGACTTACCAGAAACAGTTCACACCAAACCAAACAAACTGCCTTTCCTACCTATTCTCAGAACATGAGACAAAACCACAAACACACACCCACACCCAGAAAGGCACCTCCTTCCCCCAAGGAGGTCTGTGACTATACAGAGTGTTCTCTGACTGGTGGGCCATTCTATGTTTCATGGAATTGGACTATCTTGTCTCAGATCTAGTATCCTTTGCCAACTGTGTGAAGCTGACAGGATCCAGCAGTGAGCCATTACCGGCTTTCTCAGGAAAGGCCCCTCTTCTGAGCTCTTCTGGCATTTGGTCATCTTCACATTAGTAGGCACCAAGAAAGACCGATTCTCACCTTGGTAAATCCAAACAAGTGAGACCACTGGGAGTGGGACTGGGACTGGATCTGGGTGCCTGCCTTCCTGGATTCCAAGTTCAGAGACTTCCAAAAACAAGGAAGTGAGGTGAGGTCACTTCCTCCTGAAATGAATGAGGTCACTGACTTGGCAACCACTTTGTGCTAACAGTTTCTTCTTATGGTCCCTTGAGATGGAGGCTGCCCCTACTTCATGTGACACTTTCACAAGTTAGAATGGTATATAAACCATAGGCACCTGGGAAGAGCTCTCCACAAAGGCCTGGTTTGGTCCATCTTCTCTACATTAAAAAGAGAGAGGCTGATTCAGACACAAACCTGTATCCTGACCAGGTTGTTTGCTATGGAAGATGACTTTCACTTTCAAAAGTCCTTCATAGCTGCATACATCTTCTCCAGGGATTATTTCTGCATGTATCTTTGAGGTTCTCAGCAGGTGGAAGATCCCCTACATTACTGTATTGTAAGACCAACACTTTCCCTGCTCTTCTGCAATGTTAGATTGAGGGAACAGTGTATGGTTAGGGTTAAAAACATGTTCGATTTGTGTTAGGAATAATTCTGCGGGATGATTAATGGTATTGGAAACCTGCGATATTTACAAGAATATATAGGTGAAATATAAGTATGAAAACAGGAATCCTGGTAAGATTTGAAGCTCAGAAGGGCATTGGGCCCTTGATTGGGAGACTTAGTTTTGCATTATGTTCTGCACACATGCCTCAGCTGAATCGATATAAAATGGCATAGGACCTTTTTTCTTGGATGATTGAATGTCGAAGAGAACATCCAGTCAAAAAGGGACAGTAGGTAGGATTAAGAAGATAGTCAGTAGGTTTAGAAAAAAGCGTGAGTATAGGATTCGGACCAAAATATTTTTAGCAATAGGGTTTTGGTTAGAAAGTGAATGTCAATGTAAGCACATGTAAAGAATGAGTTACAATAATGAGCTGGGGAAAATATGTAGGAAAACAGATATCAATAGAGACATTACGAAATGAGACAAAGTATAAAGTGAGTAATAGGATTAGACATTTTCAACAGGCTTGAGTTTGAATATATAATCTTAGGAAAAAACAAATATGTAATCACCAATAGGATTTTCATTTGAGCACATTAGGCAACCTGGACATGGATGTTTTTAGTAATCCATGTTCAATTTCCGTTTAGGTTTGGTACAATCATAAGTGTGACGTTTGTGTTTTTTGTGTCCTGAATATTACTGTGATAAAATGTATATGTAGATCAGGTGACATGGGTATTTCTTCCACCATTTCTGGGAGCAATATGTTGAAGATGTATTAATTAGTACTGGAGTTCAATGAGGTGTATCCTGTGTCTATGAATATAGAGATAATGCATGAATAGACGATATTGTGAATAAATAATATAACTGATTCCACTTTAAATAATAGATTGAATTAATATCTGAAAATACATACGAAATCTTATATTGATAAACAATCATTCATTCCAACCGGTTATACATCTAATTTTAATATTAGGTTTATGGTTTATCATGAAGAGTGTGTGGGCTTTGTTTCAAAATTGATTATGGAAATCAAATATAATGTGTTTGGAAAGAAGTCTCATGAAAAGACCAGTTAAGAAACCTGGAGGAATACATGTGTTTTGAAGCAGTAAGTGATTGAAAGTGAAACAAATGCCTATAAATTTGTGAACTTGTGGATGAAATATATATCCTATGATGTGCATAAACTGAAGAAATAATAATGTACCAGTGTTGTAAAAAAATGAATGTCAAAATACGCATTATGTCCCATACAAATCTACAGGCAATGATGTTTAAGTGGGTCAGTTACTGTAGAAATATTAGGATTTGTATGCAACATTAACTGAAGTTAGTTTTCAGTACTAGAAAACAAATATGTTTTTCAGGTGGATGAATATTTCTGAGAATAATCTTGTAAAAAGTTGATTATAAATCCACATACATGAACATGAATGAATTCAGGGAGTTAATGTAAGACACATATATTTCATATTTTGAAAAATCTGGAGAGTGTGTATATATATATACACAGACATTAAAATGTAGCAATATTTATGCCTATCGAAATTCATCATTAAATATATATCATCAACAGATGCAAAAGTATTTATTTTAGTAAACATGGATTTATGTATAATGTTTTTCAACTAGGAAGCTCACCCATAGTTTGAATTTTCAGTTCCAAAATCGTTTTGGAGGAGTGATCTCTTCTCAAAATTTGTATCTTCCTAGTAACTGTAACCTCAAAAGTATGTATGTGTGATACCAGGTAGGATTCTATATGTGCATATAAAATTACATGTGCTGAATAGGCTACAGAGAAAGGGAGACAGGAATTCACATATTTGTTTACTTTAAAACACATTGAGAACTATTTAAACAAAAAATTTACTGGATTTATAACACCAACCCTTTATCATCCAAAAGACCAGTCCAACTGTACACCATTCCTCCTCTGAACTGCTTGTATTTCTATTCTGTTTGGGTTATTTTTCTCCATCATAATGGTTTAGTAGTCAGAGTCTAGTCAGCTATTGGTTAGTGTCAGGGATTCAGTATTTCGAATGGAAAATTAGATAATGAATCCAATGTGTATGCAAATATGTGCTACACAAAATTTTTCCACTCTCATCCAGAATAATGCCTTCATATTACTTCGGCCCCAAGTAAGACACAATTAGAGGAGAACAGTTAGAAAATCTGTGAATACCTATCAGGAATGCAAAATCCTCAGGAGTTCACAACCTTGGAGGTCGTAGGGGAGTTTCCAAAAGTAAGGGACAGGGTTGATAGATCCAACCTGATCTTTCATTAAAATTGGGGGCCATCTTGCCACAAAGCCATGAAAAGATAATTTTGGCTTTACTATAAATTAGCGCAAATTCTGAACCTGCTTGGAATGCCTACCAGTGCCTTGAACTCACCCATGTCTGGATCTCTGACCAGATAGCAGCGCTCTCTAAAACTTTAATGATACCTCATAAATATTTTTCTTTCCCTGGCCAGACAACGTGTCTCTGAGGCTCTAATGGTCCTCATAAATTCTGATGTTAGGGCCAGTAAAAAAAAAAAAAATGTAATATACCATTAGTGTGATGCTTGTCAAAGTTCTCTTATCTGTAACCCCCCTTTTGTGTATCTTTCTGGGCTACATATCTGGGCTGTAGGAAAGTTGGGTTGCTGTCTTGTTCCCGCCATTTTGGGAGGGAGAGGCAGCCTGGCCGGTTGAAATAATAAGCTTGCCTTAATTTGATTTTAATTGGAGTCAGTGGTCTTTTCTTGCATTCTGGTCTTACATTTTGGAGTTCCAAAGCGAGATAACCCTGCCCGACCAGATCACAAGACCAGACTGTGGAAATTCTGAAGCTGGCCTGCCCTCTAGGGCTCCACACTGGAGAGCCACTCTAGGGGGTGTGCAACTTAAGACGTTCCAAGGCCTTGGATTGAGCCTTCAGTCCGTGGAGCACTGCAGAGAACCAAAGCACTAAAACTATTAGCAAGCTCCTGGTAGAGGAGGCCTCCATAGGTAAGTGACGCCTTTATAACATCTGCTATCCAGTTAAGGGAGAGTACTTCTGATGACAGGGAGGTGGCCTGGGTAGGCTAACATATACCCCTCTCCGGGACAGTAATGAGAATGGTTCTGTCCTCTGTTCTGTTCTGTAGGGAATTGCTCTTTAAATTTAAGCTCACAAGGTTTTCTAGGTGTTCAAAAATCTAATAAAATATTAATGTCTACAAAAGGTCTAATATGCCTTTGTTCAAGGACATTTCCTTCAACAACAAAAAAATGGTTTACAATTTTCAATACAATTGTCTAATATTTTAATAAATAAGTAAAGTAAATTTCATATGGGATTACTCATTCATGAGTAGTTTTGTTTGATATCTGATTGATTTACTAAGGTCTGTATAAGTTTGTACTAAAGTGTGTATAAGATTGTAAAATTCAGTCATGTGTTAAAGAGACAAAAATTTCTGAAAACATAAGTTTACCCATAAAACTGTGTTATTAAGTTTTATTTTTTTCTAGAGCAAACAACCATAAAAATTAAACAACTGAATAAATAAGAACTGTTATTTTAGAGAACTGTACTGCCATTTCTTTAAAAGCTAAACTTGGATAATGTAGAAACATCAATGTAATTGTGTTGCTGTCAATGTGCTCATATCTTCCAGGTATACAAGTCTGTAAGGTAGAAACTTGAAAAGAGCATTATATCAATCTGTTGTTCTAAATTTATATGGTAAAAATATATTGGGGATTTATTTACCTGTTATCAATAAGATATGTAAAGTTTTATGTTACTTTTTACATTGGGGAACCATTTAAATGTATTTTTAAGTTATTGAGAGCCTAATCTATGTAAAGGTTAAAAACTTTCAGCCTTTCTTTAATTCATGTTTTAAATCTGATATCATACGGTGTTAGCAAATGTTCATGTGACCTGACACAATTTATGTAAACTTTGTAAAATGATATTTAAAAAACAAAGATCACCTTTAGATCTAAAACACTAAAGATTCATATAGAGCCCTGCCTTAAC